>NC_068281.1:38093070-38385570 GCF_025860055.1 Xyrauchen texanus | reverse complement strand
CGGAGCATCACATTGAGCCATTGCTGCAGATTTTGGTGTGATCATATTTCTTAGAGAGGACAGAGGAGAGTTGGAACCAGATACCCAGAAAGATAAGAAGGACAGTTTAATTGAAATTCAGAGGGAACTGTCATTTCAATTTATTTAATAGAATTTATTGTCTCAAATTATGCATGTCTCCTGATGTGGAAATGTGTGTGTTGGAGAATGAATATACAGGCGTATGCAAAAGTTTAGGCTCCCCTGACAATTTCCATAATTTTCATTTATAAATAATTGGGTGTTTGGATCAGCAATTTCATTTTGATCTATCAAATAACTGAAGGACACCGTAATATTTCGGTAGTGAAATGAGATTCATTGGATTAACAGAAAATGTGCAATATGCATCAAAACAAAATTAGACAGGTGAATAAATTTGAGCACCCCAACAGAAATACCATATCAATATTTAGTTGAGCCTCCTTTAGCAGAAATAACAGCCTCTGGACGCTTCCTATAGCCTGTAATGAGTGTCTGAATTCTGGATGAAGGTATTTTGGACCATTCCTCCTAGCAAAACATCTCCAATTCAGTTAGGTTTGATGGTTGCCGAGCATTGACAGCTTGCTTCAAATCACCCAACAGATTTTCAATGATATTTAGGTCTGGGGAATAGGATGGCCATTCCAAATCATTGTACTTGTTCCTCTGCATAAATGCCAGAGTAGATTTTGAGCAGTGTTTTGGGTCGTTTTCTTGTTGAAATATCCAGCCCCGGTGTAACTTCAACTGTGTGACTGATTCCTCTACATTATTCTCAAGTATCTGCTGATATTGAGTGGAATCCATGCCACCCTCAACTTCAACAAGATTCCCAGTACCGGCACTGGCCACACAACCCCACAGCATGATGGAACCTCCACCAAATTTTATTGTGGGAAGCAAGTGTTTGTCTTGGAACGCTGTGTTCTTTTGCCGCCATGCATAACGCCCCTTGTTATGACCAAATAACACCATTTTCTTCATCAGTCCACAGCACCTTCTTCCAAAATGAAGCTGACTTGTCCAAATGTGCATTTGCATACCTCAAGCTACTCTGTTTGTGGCGTGTGTGCAGAAAAGGCTTCTTCCGCATCACTCTCCCGTACAGCTTCTCCTTGTGCAAAGTGCGCTGAATTGTTGAACGATGCACAGTGACACCATCTGCAGCAAGATGATGTTGTAGGTCTTTGGAGGTGGTCTGTGGGCTGTTTTTGACCATTCTCACCATCCTTCGCCTTTGCCTCTCCGATATTTTACTTGGCCTGCCGCTTCTGGCCTTAACAAGAACTGTGCCTGTGATCTTCCATTTCCTCACTATGTTCCTCACAGTGGACACTGACAGCTTAAATCTCTGCGATAGCTTTTTGTAGCCTTCCCCTAAACCATAATGTTGAACAATCTTTATTTTCTGGTCATTTGAGAGTTGTTTGAGGCCCCCATGTTGCCACTCTTCAGAGGAGAGTGAAAGAGAACAACAACTTGCAATTGGCCACCTTAAATACCTTTCTCATGATTGGATGCACCTGTCTATGAAGTTCAAGGCTTAATGAGCTCACCAAACCAATTGTGTGTTCCAATTAATCAGTGCTAGGTAGTTACAGGTATTCAAATCAACAAAATGACAAGGGTGCCCAAATGTATGCACCTGTCTAATTTCGTTCTGTCATTTTCTGTTAATCCAATGAACCTCATTTCACTACCGAAATATTACTGTGTCCTTCAGTTATTTGATAGATCAAAATGAAATTGCTGATCCAAACATCCAATTATTTATAAATGAAAATCATGGAAATTGTCAGGGGTGCCTAAACCTTTGCATACGCCTGTACAGTTGTTGCAGTGAAATTCAAGCACTCCATATAAATAATTCAACAAATAAGAAAGTGCAAACAGCCTGCCCTCTGCCTAAGTGCAAATAGAGCAATATGGTATTTCTGTAAATAGCAACAAAATACAGCAAAAAAAATAATAAATACAGCAACAAAAAGCATCTTCTTGCACGAAGTACAATTTGTGTTAGATGCTATTTAAGCCTTGATGGTTCCATCACAGTGAGACTTGAATTGGGAAGCTGGTCAGGACGGAGTATACAATGAACAGAGGGAATGCAGACAGGTCCTTGAGGAAACATTCTCCAGTGCCCACTATAGACGTCAGACTGAGACAAAGAGTCATCCTTTATCAAAACAACAAGGCATACCACACAGTCATGATAAAAATGGAGTGTCTTTAAGAAAAGTCCTTGAATGTCTTTGAGATGCCCAGTCAAAGCCTGGACTTCTCCCTCTACAGATGATGCTTACACCTGTAACAAGGATTCAGGCTGAGTGGGATCCATGTGCAGTTTTTATTAAATGACAATCTCAAGTTCCAATAGGCATACTTCGATAATCAGGCAAACAGTGTTATCAGAGACAGAGCAGAATTGTAGTCAGACAGGCAGAAGTTCAGGGCAGGCAGCAAACAGCAATAGTAGAGATCCAGGCAAAAACACAACAAAGGCAGGCAGCAATCAGACGTAAACGACAGTTCAAGGCAGAGTCAGTACACAGGTGATCAAGACAAGGAAACGGTAAACGCTTAGAAATGTAGCCGGGGCAAACAAGACTTCGCAAAGAGTGAACAAACAAACAGGGCTTAAATAGAGAGATAATGAGGAACAGCTGTGGGGTAATCAGACCAGGTATGCGGGCATATGGGAAATGTAGTCCAATGTTAATATAATTAATTTCTGTCCTCTGCAGAGGCATTTGTTTTTATGAATTTATCTTAGACCATACTTGCCATAGCTTAAAACATCCCATGTTTTGTTCCATAAATAAGACATCTCGGGGTTATTAGAGATATCAGTTTTATGAGGGTTTTTCCATGACAGCTTCCTCTCCTTACTTTAAATAATGACAATACTGAAAATTGTACTAAAAAGTAGGTGTATTGTTTTGTCATTTTAATTTATTCAACAATTAGTTCCTGTCATTGAATCTTATTGGATGAGCGGCTTTCTAAGAGTTCTGATGTCCAACTTTTTCCTGAATGCAGAAGTGTTCCACCATTCATATCGGAAGCCTGTTTTAGTTTTTTCGGTCTCCTGTGTTTTCACTTTCATCAGCGTATGTTTTTAGTGGGTAATCTAATGGTTATCGTATTATATTTGCAAATAAATAAACAAACATGTGGCTCCATAGTGCCAATACTTTACAGAGTTTTCCTGTAGATCTTCTTTAAATCAGTAAGTGGTGACAAATGAGTGGTTTTATGTTATGAGCGAGTCACTGAACCGTTATAAATATAAATGATGGCTGCATTCGAAACCAAAGGTAGCTGTCTTGTTGCCTCACTGCCCCATCAGTCAGTGACTCAACAGACAGTGGTTGCGAACAAGGGTACCTCCAGAAACTGGTTTTGGACAGGCTACTGAGGCAGCGTAACGTCACATAGTTGCTAGGATTCCAACAACTGATTAACACTATCTGGTGTCCAATAAAGTTAATGTGTCTTCTTCATTCATTCATCCAACCAAACCACAATGGTCCAATAATCTAGAACAAAATCAATAAAGTTTTGGCTATAACCAAGTGTATATTTCAAAACGAATATACAGTATACTAATTTCTCATTAGAAATGGAATCAAAAGTTGGACAAATGGAAAAACAAATGATACATTTATACACAAATTGTCTATCAGGTGCCTATTCTACCAAATTAGTTTTCGTAATTTTTTTTCCTTCTCAACCTCCTTGGATCCACGTGCACAGGATTGTATGATTTCACAGGCAGCGAAAGATACATGCTGCCTTCAATCAGTCGGATGAAGGTATCTTACTAGACCAGATGTGACATGAACATTGGATTCGGACATGCCTTGGTCCCTTCTTACCTCCGTATACAGCCTCCGGAGGTAGCATTTTCCTGGTTTCAGACAAAGCCAATGGAAGTGAACAGGAACTATTTACATTTACAAGATTTGTTTAAAACACTGATTCGTTTACGAACTAAGCATTGCTTGTTCAAAACCAGAGGAGAGCAGTGCATGCTTGCTTTGTCTACTTTTGAAACCATGGCATTGCTCCCCTAGACTTTTCTTGTGCATCCCACAGAAAATTTTCTCAGGAAAATGTCAGTGAAGCACTACTTTCTCTTACAAGAAAGTGGACATATTTTCAGTTTATTAAATTCAAGTAAATATAATATATATATAAATAATTAATGTAAACATTTTCTAATAAATCGAGTAAAAAAATAAAGTTGGGTTTGTGTATGTCAAGTGGAAGTTGAGATTACTGTGCTGTGCTGAAAAACACTCATTTTGATGAAATGCTTATTAAATGTGAACACTGCTAATTCATGTGTATCATGACTCACAAGTGTATTTACAATCCAAAAAAGTGCACATAATCCAACACAATAAGAATAGTCCTGGAAAAGGTAAGTACTCCCACAGAGTTTGATACTCAATTGATAGTACTCCACAGTCCAAGCTTAGTCCAATGATCCCATCACCTCAACTTGTTGTTCCATGCTGGTTCCTTACCATTTATCAAACACTTCCTTATTCCAGCCATATGACTTACATGTGACAGGTAGACCAACAATATTAAAAGGCATACCATGCAATATTTATAAAATACGTTTTAGAGACCTGAAGGATGCAGTTTGTCGACACTTCCCATCCAATCGGATAGAGCTTCATAAGACAATGAAATGTGAAATAAATCTATATAATACATTTTTCACTGTGTAATGCATATTATTAAGCAATGAAAGAACAATTTATGGCTCTAAACGTTGCCACTGGCCATGCTTAATTGGATTATAATGATCGTAAAGTTACATATTAAATTTTTTTTAGATTATTTCTTGTATGTTGAGCTGCAGAAAGATAGGATGTTTCCTGTGATACATACCATGCTTTCTGTAAAACATGCAATAAAAGTCTCACTCATTTGTAACCTCTCAAAGTGTGGAGTCAGTCCAGGTTTTCCTCTGCTTATGCTAAAGTGGTAGAGGGTTGCCAAAACACTGTCAGCCCACTGCAAGTCTCCTTATAGGGTTATTGAAGACCACAAAGAGTCCTCAATTTTTGCACTGTGTTCAAACTATTTGACCAATGTGACATTCATTATTCCAGCAAGGTGGCTTCCCCTTCATTCAAAACGATCTGAAATTGCGAGCGAAAACTTTTCTTTAGATAAGTTAAATATTGTATTTATAAAAGTTCCAGAAGTCTGAGATTACACTGAATATATGGGATTTTTATTTTCTTCTTTTTTTATTAAAATTTTGGGGAAAAAGAAATAGAAAGTTTTAGTGTTTCCAAAAATGTAAACCAAAAAAACATTATGATAATATGTCAAATTACAAAGAAACATGTATGCTATAAATAGGTTGGCATTAAAGTGCACTCAAATATTAAAAACGTTCAATTAATTTAATTAAAAAAGTTCTGTTTGTTCATTGGTTTATGTTCTCCCATGTCCAAGTATTTAAGCCCTCATGTTTTCCATTGTAGTTGGTCAGGTATTGTATGTGTGAATGTAACTTTGTTGTTTCTATTGATGTCAAGCTTATGTCAAGCCAAGTTCATATTTATGTTTATGTTTCATGTTTAAATTTAGGGTTTTTGGATTTCATGTTTTGTTAAATAAATTGCACTTGGGTTCTTCACTCCATCGTCATTGTCTTCGTCATTGCCAGTGTCGTCAGCAACATTACAGGAAGCATGATTTAGAGTTAAAATAAGTACTTAAATATTGATATTTTTTGCACCAAAAGCAATCACTTTAGAAAACATGAATTTAACCGCTGGGGTCATTTGGATTATGTTTATTGTCTGTGATTTTTGGAGCTTCTGAAGTCTGATCACCATCCACTTGCATTTTAAGGACCTACTGTGCTGAGATATTTTTCTATTTTTCTTCAAATGTGTTCTGCTGAAGGAAGAAAGACACACAAAAGGGTGAGTAAATGAAAGAATTTAAATTTTTAAGATTTCCCAATGCAAGTGAGCTTTCATTTTACACATTTCAATTGATTGCATACAAAGAAATTTAGTAAATTAAACAACTGTGTTACATTAGCTAATTTTAAGTAACTAAATTCAACAAGGATTTTTTTTTTTTTTTTAGACTGATTGCACTTGACCTAAAGCTGGTCATCAGTCACTTTGCCTGCTTTAGTGAAATATTGCTCACTGACAATTCCAGTAACTGTACGTGAATGAGACCATGATGGTAATGTAAAGGTCACCCATCCCACTATAAGGAGGAGGGGAATAACAAGAGAGGGGCTCGTAGAGAGAAACAGAGTTTGTGTATGGATTAAGCTTAGCATTACTCTTCATTACTTGATAATGTAATGTCAGATTACCCCACAGCAATGCATTCGAGCTGATGAATTAGTGTTAAATTGCAAACAAAATTAATAAATTAGGAGTAACTGAAAAGCAAGACAATTCGGGACTGTCATAAGTACCAGTAGACAGAACAGCAGCTTCCTTTAGAAATACTTCTCTGAGAAACAACATTTTCAATAAGACTGTGCTCAGGTAGGTTTGTTTTATGTCTTCTTTTCCCTTCATCATGTTTACCCGTAATGAAACCGAATGCCTATTAGGCTATTTAAGATCTTGATTTTAACTGCTAATCTGAAAGCTTAGACTGCTTAGACTGTTATTGTTTTGCTGCATTAGAGTCGGTTATTATGCTACCAATTACAAATGCTGATTAATAAGAATATAATTTGATATTGTTGTGAATACAGTTATCTAATTTGTATATTAAGGCTAGTTTTGTATTGATGTTTACAGTGTTAATTAGATTGCTTGTTTACTTTGAACCAAAAGTCCATGCCATGTCATCAAATACTGCTATTTAAGAATTTATTAGATTAATGATAAATAATTTTTTCCAATTGTTTGTGCTATTTTGTCCCCTGTATTCATATGACAGCAGAAATCTGCACATTGTTACAGTATATTTCAGTAATTGTATTATTATTAACAATATTATATAGTATAATATGCTTTTTGTTTTTTTTAAAGAATGTCTTTTTTTTATTATTAATATCTATTTGTATTAGATAATTATTGTCTATTTTTTTTTCTCAATTATGTTACATAACAAAAACCTTTACCCAGATGCTTATCTAGGCTTATCTTTTACTGAACAAAGAAAAACACTAGTAGATCTCACAGGTAATACATTTATGTTTATTTGAGATGTGTTTGGGTCTAATGTAGAGTTTATGGTACTTTGAATTGAAAAGTACACACAAGTCTTATTTGTTATTGTTCGATATATACACAGAATATACTGTGGATCTATATACTGTATACAGTGGCTGGAGTTGTAGTGCATGTGCTGCTGACATGTTGAAGTTGTGGTGCTCATGTGGGTGATGCAGGTTTGAATCTGGTCTGCTATGTCCTGATGCCATTACACCTTTCCTCTCAGTAATAATTCCCTGTACCTCTTCAAAGGCAAAAACAAACAAACCATACAAAGTGGATGAGTTAAAGCATCTCACACATTTTCAGATTTTTTGATGATGAATTTCAATAGTTAACCAGAATAATACACAGATACAGCAAAAGTGAAACTTCAGAAAAAAGTACCTTAAGAAGTGCCATTTATTTCACAGAAGAGCTGTTCCAGTCATCGCTTGACTTTTTGATATTTATAAACTGAACTTTGGACAGCCATCCACCAGCTTTGGGGAATTTTAGGGCCCATGATGGCCCAAATAGTCTCAAACTTAAAAAAAAAACCTTTTGAATTGCCATTCATTGACTCTTGATTTAAAGTCAATGTGAAATGGTGTCCTCAACCCATTTTACTTCTGTAATCAAAACATTTTCTAAGTAAACAGGCCTCAACGAGATCCAATAAGAAAAAAAGTGTAGAGTGGGACTTCATTTGGAAAAGATTGAACTGTGAAAAGTGGGTGTTACATACCTAAATGGATGCAGGAAGGGCTTTCCCTGCCCACATCATCACCTGAAAAACATTTTGAATAAAGGTTATGAAGACAAATCTTTTTTCTCTCTTTAGTATAACATGCACTGATGATTCTTACGCAAAAAGACCAGGAGGTGTTTTAAGAAAGCAAATAGGATTTCATATTGACCTTAAGGGGTATTTTCACATGGACACTTCATGGGTCTTGATCCAGACTGGTCACACAGTAAATTATGTGACCGTAGTCAAATGTTCTTTGGCTGAAATCAGTCTGTGCCTACAAAATGTGAGGCACTGCTCCCAAGTATATGGGCAAATGTGAGCTGCAGTTTCCAGGTGAAATGTCCACAGAGTGGCGCCATGAGTCATGAGTTGTTTTAGGTTATAAATGATGTAATGCAGTCAACAAGTCCTGACCATAACCCCAATTCTAAACCTAACCGTCAGTGGAGTGAAAATGTAATTTTATAGAAAAAAACTTCCAAGTCATTCTTCTCATTGATTAGGTGAGCCATAAGAAAAGTTATACAAATTTGAACTGATGCAATGATGTCTGATTCCACATGTCAGTAATTTGGCAGAAAGGGTACCAGATCATTCAGGAGCAACATGTCGATTTCTCGTGTGGTCATGTTGCTTAAACGACTGGATTGGATTGCGATTGGATTATATTCCATATACACTTGGCTTCATACAGTAAATCTGTTTCTGGAAAATGGATATAAATCCACTCTTATATTCCTGTGCTATATGTAAATATAGCGGAATTTACTTACGTGATAATGACAATGCCAGACAGCAAAATATTGCAGTAATTGATTTGGCTAATACCAACTAAAAAGAGGAGGATGCTAAAATTGACAATTGCGGTACGGGAGTAAAGTTTGCAAATGGGGACTGAACAACCAGATGCATGTAAACTGTCCAAGTCACTTCTTGTATGCATCTCAAACCGACACCTGAGTTAATCTGAGGAGATTGGTTTGCTATCCATCTCAAAAGTGTCTTGGGAGGCATTTACGCTTAGTTGTTTCATGATTTGATCAATATCAAATCAGTAAAATGCCTGAAGTAAATATCCCCTAAGCACTGGATCCCCCCAGGGCTGCATTCTTTCTCCTCTGCTCTTCTCCCTGTACACTAACAGCTGCACCTCCAGTCACCAGTCCGTCAAGCTTCTGAAGTTCGTGGACAACACCTCCCTCATCGGACTCATCTCTGATGGTGACGAGTCCGCCTACAGGTGGGAGGTTGACCACCTGGTGACCTGGTGCAATCAAAACAACCTTGAGCTCAATGCTCTAAAGACAGTTGAGATGGTTGTGGACTTCAGGAAGAACTCAGCCTCACCTGCACCTGCCCCAATCACCCTCTGTGACTCCACAATCGACACTGTGGAGTCTTTCCGCTTCCTGGGAACTATCATCTCCCAGGACCTCAAGTGGGAGCTGAACATCAGCTCCCTCATCAAGAAAGCACAACAGAGAATGTACTTCCTGCAGCAGCTGAAGAAATTCAACCTGTCAAAGACAATGAAGGTGCACTTCTACACAGCCATCATCGAGTCCATCCTCACATCCTCCATCACTATCTGGTACGCTGCTACTACTGCCAAGGACAAGGGCAGACTGCAGCATGTCATCCGGTCTGCAGAGAAGGTGATTGGCTGCAATCTGCTGCCGCTCCAGGACCTGTACGCCTCCAGGACCCTGAAGCGTGCTGGAAAGATTGTGGCTGATCTCTCCCACCCCAGCCACAATCTCTTTGAGACACTCCCCTCTGGCAGAATGCTGAGGTCCATCAGGACAAAAACCTCACACCACAAGAACAGTTTCTTCCCATCCGCCACTTGCCTTATCAACAAGGCCTGGTACCCACCCTGACACTCTCCACACTCCACCTCTGGCTCTACATGCCACTGTACTTGCTCTGCTGCTCTTTTATTTTTATACTTACTTTTAATATATACTGTGTGGACATATTTATATTTATATTGCTTATATTTTAATACTTGTTTTTTATATTTAGAGAACGTGACACGACACCAAAACAAATTCCTTGTATGCGTAAAAAACATACTTGGCAATAAAGCTTTTTCTGATTCTGATTCTAAGAATTGTCCCTGTCTGTCTTTGTTGTAACCTCTGCAGGTATTTCCTAGTCATCAATGATCAAGCTCAACTGCTCCTCACCAGAGTCCCTGTACATAACAGAGAACGCATCATGGTGCCCCAAAGAGGAAGAGTGTCTCAACGCAGAGGACCTGGAAGACCTTTGTCTGAGCCGCAGTGCTTACCTGGAGAAAAAACTGGGTGTTTGCCGTTCACACCTCTTTCTGCCTGTGTGCATCACCTACGTGGTCATCTTTGTAGTTGGAGTGCTGGGCAACGGCTTGACTTGCATTGTCATCGCCCGTCACCGTGTAATGCGCACAACAACAAACTACTACCTGTTCAGCTTGGCCATTTCTGACCTCCTTGTTCTCCTGCTTGGTCTTCCACTGGAGCTTTATGAACTCTGGAACAACTATCCATTCCTGTTTGGTGTTGCAGGTTGCTATTTCAAGACCTACTTGTTCGAGACTGTCTGCTTTGCTTCTGTGCTCAACGTGACGGCGCTGAGCGCAGAACGCTACAGAGCAGTTGTGCACCCCCTCCACGCCAAACATGTGGCGACGCATGCTCATGCCAAGCGTGTCATCATTGCATTATGGGCGGTCTCTCTGTTATGTGCATTGCCCAATACCAGTCTGCATGGCGTAGCAATGTTGCAACCCCTTTTTGGGCTCACTTTTCCCGAGTCGGTCGTCTGCATCGTGGTGCGTGATACCTGGATCTACAACCTGTTGGTGCAGGTGACGGCAATGCTGTTCTTCATACTGCCGATGTTGACCATCAGTGTGCTGTATGTGCTGATCGGCCTGCAGTTGCATCAGGAAAGGGACTGTTTTGGTTCAAAGACTGGGCTGAATCAGGACGGGCTGCATCAGAGGGCGCGTCATCGGCAAGTTACTAAAATGCTCTGTGAGTTCCATAACAGTGCGATGCCTGTGATCAATTGTAATGTTGGTACCTGTAGGCCAGTAAGGGTTAAATCTGAAGTGTGTAAATTCTGCAACTCCAGCATTACCAAATAACAAACATAAACATTGTTTTCAAAAAGGTTTGAAATTAGTTGGCAAACAGATAGTCCTGCCTTAAACGTACACCATTGGTTGTAGTCGATGTTGCTGTGTTGGGCTGGTTGGGATTCTCAGAAAATAATGTTCTGATAGTGTCACTGAGTCACATTGTTTGCACTTTTTGCAGAAACCAACCTACAAATGGCATCCTTATAGTTTTTATGCTACTTTGTAGATTTTATTTTAAGAGTTTTTTAGTATAAACACACACACACACTTCAAAGGTTTAAAGGTGCACTCAGTAATTCTTTCCACAATAAAAAAAGGTTTACTCCTGGAGAAATTAATTGTAATATTGAAACATATGTATAAAATCATGACCACCCACATAAGATGAGGACTCTAGTCATATCAGTTACTTTACAAAAGCTGTTTTATTCTAAATGGAGAGGGTCGCCTCATGGGGGCTGCCATGTAAGAATCACACGGCCAGCCGAATATTGTTTAATCGCAGTAACCGCACTGTTATTGGACACTTTCATTCAGGGATTAAATTAATAATGGCTGACTGTGAATAGTGAATTTCTACAATATTACATCACTGAAAATATTGATTTTTTCAAAATCAAAATATTGATTTTCAGTGATGCTGCATCCACGCCACTAGATGTCAATGTAAGTCCAAGATTACACAAAGAAAACAGTACTGAGTGCTCCTTTAATGTAACAGTTAAGGCCATTACAGCCCTGGGTTAAAGTAGATAAATTAAAATTCTGTCATTGTTTACTTCCCCTAATGTCATACAAAACGTATATGCTGTTATTTTCCCTGTGGAACACAAAAGATACATTTTTGAAGAATGTCCACACAACTCTTTTCCAAACAATGACATTTCATACTCTCAGGCTGTCAAGGACTTAAATGGACCACAAAAAAGCAAAAATATTTTGCATCAAGATGCATCATGCCAAGTTGACACTAGTGAAGTCAAACATCATTGATTCCCACAGGTGATTTTTACCTACTTATTCCAGCAATTAGCAGTGTAGCGTGATCAAATAGCGAAATAGCAATGCTACTAATTTAACTACATTTTTCAGTAGCTGCTTTTAAAACAGTGCAGCTTTTCCAGTAGCGAACTACTTATTCTAGCAATTAGCAGTGTAGCGTGACCAAATGCTACATCACAGTTTGGTCAGATTGTAACCAGTGCTGGGTAGTAGCTAACAGCAAATAGCAACGCTACTAATGTAACTACATTTTTCAGTAGCTGCTTTTAAAACAGTGTAGCTTTTCCAGTAGCTAACTATTTTCCAGCTATTAATGGTTTAGCACGACTAAACCCTACATCATGGTTTGGTCAGATTATATTCTGACTGTCACATGTGTCATGGAAAAAAGAAAATCATATTTGGAATTACATAGAGGGGGAATAAATGATGACAGACTTTTATTTTTTTGTTGATCTATTCCTTTAAGATAACCAGAGTGGGCAACAGTGTAAGAATAATGACAGATTCTTGTCTTGTAGTTCATGTATGGTTTTGCAAGTCTAGAAACATTTGGAGCTTTGTTTAGATTAATCTCCTGATAAACTGAAAATACCCAGCTGTGCTTTCACAGCCTCTTGTCATGTTTATGTAAATACAAGGGAATGTGATTTAGTAAAAACATCTTTCTGCATTTGGTTTATTGTAGTATCTGCTCAGCACTATACTGTGTGGCCAACCTCAAAATTTCAACACATGCTTAAAGAAGAAACAAAATACTTCGGACTTGTCATGCATTCTCAAGTCAATAAATACTGTCAGTTGCTCACTTTGGGCCAAGAGCAATAATTAGTTTTATTGTCATCGCATTAGATAAAATATCAAACCAGGTGGAATCTGCCAACAAACGATGCTAGACCTTTTCTCACAGCCATTTTTGCAATGACGTTTATCCAAATGGTCTCAATGTGATTTTTAGAGGACGTATAAATCTGTTCCCCTCAAGTTGACACAGGTGTCCTAACAGAGTATGCACAGGTGAAGTTCACATTAACTACTGTTTAAGGACATGTTCCACTAATGGAATGATTTGCATGTACAATATTTCTATACTTCCACTAGTTCCATTGGTTTGACCTTATGGTATATAATACAATGAGATTCATGTGTTTTTAAAGGAATCGTTCTCCCAAAGATGAAAATTCTGTCATCATCACTGTATAAGAGCATATTTATTATGTATTTTCTCTTTTCTAATGTTTTCAAAGGTGCATTGGTGATTGTGTTTGGAGTCTGCTGGGCGCCTTTTCACATTGATCGTGTCATGTGGAGCTACATTGATAACTGGACTGAAGAGCAGAAACATGTCTATGAGTATGTGCATCTTCTCTCTGGTGTCTTCTTCTACTTGGGTTCAGTGGTCAATCCCATCCTATATAACCTCATGTCATCCCGCTTCAGAGAGATGTTCCGTGAGGTGGTGTGTCAGAAAGGCCATCGTCAGCTGTCCCTCAGTAGAGTCACGTTACGCAGTGTTGTCTCTGCCTCTGCCTCTCTGCCTCTCATTCTGTCTCATTTTCTGTCAAGTTCAATCCTCGTGGGCTTCCACAATCTCTCTAGAATCTACCAGGATATTTTGTCCAAGTTATTGTATCCCAAAGCAAAGTCTGTGACCAAAAACCAAAGCCAGCTTTGCCTACTCTATGTGAAAGTTTTATTAGTCAAATGTGCAACTACATACTGCATTAGACACTAGACAGCAAGACTTGTTTATAATGATGTGTGTTTTTCTAAGCTTCCATTTAAAGTAACCATTTTGAAGTTAAATTGTGGTATGTACTTAAAAAAATACAGGTTTACGCAATATGGGGAATTTGAACAATTATTATAAAGCTGTTACAAATTTAAATGGGTGGTGTTGCAATAAGCATTGACTATTTTGCCTATACGCTTTGAAGCTGTTGCCCAAATGGTAATCTTTGAGACAACCATTTGAATAAATGTCCTGGGTACTCATGTTCATGGCCAGTGATGGACTGTGCTGTCTTGTATCACCCTCTGCAAGAGCTTATGACTTAGCAGAAAGTGTTTTTGGATGAAGGCACTTGTAAAGTAAACTGGTTTCAGACAGGCTTCCGAGACACCATAACGTCATGTCTGGTGATCTAGAACAAAGTGAACTTTAGAGATAGCAAAGCAAATATTTAAAGGAGTAGACCACCCAAATTGGAAAACATGTTTTTCCAAACTTGTATAATGTTCTCTCTTTCTTGAAACACAAAATTACAATTTAGGCAGAATGCCTGAAGTTTTTCATTTTCGCGTACATGCAAATGGATGGTGATTTATACTTCCAGGCTCTAAAATCACTCGTGCACTATATTTTACGTTCTTCAAAGTCATACAATAGCTTTGTGTGAGGAGCAAAGTGAAATTGAAGTTGTTGTTCAACAATGTTCCAGTCTACAGGAGCTCTCAAATCTCATTTGCTATGAAGTTTTTCAAACATGTGAAGTTGCCATTGGTCATGTAACACTCAAGAACCAATGGTGTTTTGGGGACTATGATGTAAATTACATTATGACACGGGATGTCGACATGTTTCTACCGAATGTTCCAGTACCCTGACATCAACTCCATTCTGTTGAGTTGCCAATAAGCGACATCTCCCATCAGATATTTTTGCATCAGTTCATGTGTGTTTATCTTTTCTTGTGGGAAGACCATGTTGGCAAGACAACAGTGTCGGAGACCTAGATTCCCATCCGTGTTGAAACCAGGAAGCAATTGCATTCACATAATCAACGATGAGCGTGAAATGAGGTTGTATTTTCCCTCGAAGATTGCGTTTTTACTCCACTAATGGTTAGGTGAGGTTAGGGTAGAGTTCACTGTATTACATCATTTACAAATAAAAACAACTCGCTTTACAAGTCGCTTCTCCGTGGGCATTTCACCTGGAAACTGGAGCTCATTTGAGCCCGTATGTTAAAAAAACACTTCCCGCTTCGGCCACTGGAGGCAGTGCTTTGAATTTTGGTAAGCCAAGACCGATTTTAGTTCAAGAACTGTCGAGCTACTGTTGCCGAATTCATAGTAAGATCAGTCTGATGTCTAAAGGTGCCATTTTGTGATTGAATACAAGAATTAGATTTGTGAGGATAAGATTATCCTGTGAATAACTGCAAAGATTTGGTCTGTTCCTCACACAAAGCCGCTGTATGACTTGAAATATAGCAAACTAGCCATTTTTGGGTTTAATAAAGGGTCAAAAGATTTATGTTTGAGTGAGCTATTCCTTTAATGATTATAATGCTTATTTCACAAGAAAATCACAAGTTGAAAAAAAATATATTTTCTGTATTTAATTTACTAAAATGCCCAGTCAGACACCATTTTTACTCTTTCCACCAACCGCTGAACAGCACACACATGGATTTGGGTTGTCTATGCTGCCTTCAAAAACTGACCAGATGAAGGCATCATAGTGGACAGGATGTGACGCAACAAAAATGTATTTGAACATATCTCGATGCCTTGCTGTCAACTTATACTCCCTACAAATGCAGAATTTTTCAGGTTTTGGATACAGCCCAAATCAGTTGTTGCTGCAAGTCAGAGTAAATGGAGTCAGTTATCTAAATTAAAGGAGCACTCAGTATTTTTTTCCCCCATTAAAAAAGTTTTACTCCTAAAGAAATGGATTGCAATTTTGAAACATATGAATAAAATCATGAGCACTCACATGAAATGAAGACTCCAGTCAAATCAGTAACCTTATAAAAGCTGTTTTATTCTACATGTAGAGGGTCCCTTTATGGGGTCTGCCATGTTAGAATCACATGACCAGCCGAATACTACTCGCTTAATCTCAGTAACCGCACTGTTATAAGGCACTTTCACTCTTGGATTAAAGGAACCATGGCTTAATGTGAATAGTGAATTTCTTCAATGGCATCTGTAATTGAAAACTATTGATGCTGCATCCACGCCGCTAGGTGACAATGTAAGTTGAAGATGACACTAACAAAAAGTTACTGAGTGCACCTTTAACGTAAGGTGAGATAATTAAGTTATCATATCAGTGTGTCAGTGCATATCAATGTCTTCATATATAATTGGACTTTATATAGAATTTTACCAGTAAGGTTCCCATCATTCTTACTGAAACCTTCCTTGCAGATCTCTGAATGTAATCACTATAGATTTCATATCAACAAGAATGCATGATGAGGTCGTATTAGATATGCCTGGGTTTGTTTATAAAATTATGTCCAGTGGTGTTTTACAGTATTTACGAAGTACTATTCCCAATCCTGTTGAGCATTTAGAGAATGTACAATGACTCACTTTTGACATGTATGGAAACTTTACCTCTGCTTTGTTGGAATGTAAATATCACAGCTACTCGTCAATGTTTATTATACAAAATATATTCAATAAACTTATCATCTTCTCAAAATGATCTTAAGATTTGGTTACTTGTTATGTGTGAAGTGAATTACTATATTTGCAATGACATTTAAGCAGCCTAACATACAGTGGGTACAGAAAGTATTCAGACCCCCTTACATTTTTCACTCTTTGTTATATTGCAGCCATTTGCTAAAATCATTTAAGTTCATTTTTGTCCTCATTATTGTACACACAGCACCCCATATTGACAGAAAAACACAGAATTGTTGACATTTTTGCACATTTATTAAAAAAGAAAAACTGAAATATCACATGGTCCTAAGTATTCAGACCCTTTGTTCAGTATTTAGTAGAAGTACCCTTTTGATCTAATACAGCCATGAGTCTTTTTGGGAAAGATGCAACAAGTTTTTCACATCTGGATTTGGGTATCCTCTGCCATTCCTCCTTGCAGATCCTCTCCAGTTCTGTCAGGTTGGATGGTAAACGTTGGTGGACAGCCATTTTCAGGTCTCTCCAGAGATGCTCAATTGGGTTTAAGTCAAGGCTCTGGCTGGGCCATTCAAGAACAGTCACGGAGTTGTTGTGAAGCCACTCCTTCGTTATTTTAGCGGTGTGCCTAGGGTCATTGTCTTGTTGGAAGGTGAACCTTCGGCCCAGTCTGAGGTCCAGAGCACTCTGGAGAAGGTTTTCGTCCAGGATATCCCTGTACTTGGCCGCATTCATCTTTCCCTCGATTGCAACCAGTCATCCTGTCCCTGCAGCTGAAAAACACCCCCACAGCATGATGCTGCCACCACCATGCTTCACTGTTGAGACTGTATTGGACAGGTGATGAGCAGTGCCTGGTTTTCTCCACACATACCACTTAGAATTAAGGCCAAAAAGTTCTATCTTGGTCTCATCAGACCAGAGAATCTTATTTATCACCATCTTGGAGTCCTTCAGGTGTTTTTTTAGCAAACTCCATGCAGGCTTTCATGTGTCTTGGCCACTCTGCCATAAAGCCCCGACTGGTGGATGACTGCAGTGATGGTTGACTTACTACAACTTTCTCCCATCTCCCGACTGCATCTCTGGAGCTCAGCCACAGTGATCTTTGGGTTCTTCATTACCTCTCTCACCAAGGCTCTTCTCCCCCGATAGCTCAGTTTGGCCAGACGGCCAGCTCTAGGAAGGGTTCTGGTCATCCCAAACGTCTTCCATTTAAGGATTATGGAGGCCACTGTGCTCTTATGAACCTTAAGGGCAGCAGAAATTTTTTTGTAACCTTGGCCAGATCTGTGCCTTGCCACAATTCTGTCTCTGAGCTCTTCAGGCAGTTCCTTTGACCTCATGATTCTCATTTGCTCTGACATGCACTGTGAGCTGTAAGGTCTTATATAGACAGGTGTGTGGCTTTCCTAATCAAGTCCAATCAGTATAATCAAACACAGCTGGACTCAATTGAAGATGTAGAACCATCTCAAGGATGATCAGAAGAAATGGACAGCACCTGAGTTAAAAATATGAGTGTCACAGCAAACGGTCTGAATACTTAGGATGTGATATTTCAGTTTTTCTTTTTTAATAAATGTGCAAAAATGTCAACAATTCTGTGTTTTTCTGTCAATATGGGGTGCTGTGTGTACAATTATGAGGAAAAAAAATGAACTTAAATGATTTTAGCAAATGGCTGCAATATAACAAAGAGTGAAAAATTTAAGGGGGTCTGAATACTTTCCATACCCACTGTATGTGTCTTACTGAAGGGTAACACAATGGTTTATGGTTCACATCCAAAACTGGGGATTCATCAGCCTGATCTCATGAACATTATGTGACCATGGCAACATTTTTGCAAAACGAAATGTCATGCCTTGTTACACGTTTTAACTGCAGTTTCTCAGTGAAATGTCCTACGAGGGGCGCCAAAAGCGAGTGAAATTGTCTCATAATCAGATGAGGTTTTAAAGGTGAATTTTGGATGAAACTTTAACCAAAATATGAGCAGTAGTGTTTTTAAAAGCTTTTTTTAAAAAGACTTCCTTACCCTTAAACAACACCTAAACCTAATCGATAGTGTCCAGAAACAAAATGAGAAATGGAAAGCTCATTTTCTGAAGCAACCACGTCATCTTGTGTCGCTTCTATGACAATTTTCTGTTTGAATATTCTTGAACCACGGTCTTCTAGATCCAAATCCAACACTCTATGAGTAAGTTTGTTCATTTCTGGTTTTAATTTCACCAGGAAACTGCGACGTACTCGTAATGTAAAAGTCAATTTGCAAAAATTTGGTTATAGTAATGTTATTTCTATGAGACTATCCTGCAGCTATCCATATGTTAATAAATGCAGCAGGGCCTAATCCAAATTTGTCAAATCCAAGGTAATATCATTTCACTGAATGTCATTGATTATATCTGAGAACTTTACCACTAATATACTGAATAACTTGTTATTTTAATTTTTATTTAAATCCTACAGCCAAAACAAGCTTTGTGTGCATGCCCTGGCTTCTGTTGTTGTCATCAATGCCTTTTTAATAAATTATGAATTCATTTTTATATTTTTAAATTATTATTTTTTTGTTTAGATTTTCCAGCCTTGAAAACTACTCATCATATCACTCTTAAAGTACTTAATGTTTGCCTAATTTTCTTTTTCAAAGCAATATGTATCCAACATCTAACTATAGTAAACTGCAAATCTATAATATATCTCAAATGCTCCAATAAACTGCTATAAAAGCAATACTTACTGTATTTGTTTGAATGAATTTATAAACTTATTTTTATTGAGTGCTTTGAGTGACTTCTGACCTGTCCAGTGACCTCTGACCTGTTGTTTTGCTAAAGGGTAAATTAATGGTTTGGATAAAGAAATCTAAACATTCATTGGACTCTTGAATTAGCAAGATTTGTTTAAACCATTTTTGAGTCATTGCACTGATTGTATAAGCTGTTGTAATACAAGAAATAAACTATCATTGTCAGACATCATGGCCTAGTGAACTATATATGGATACTTCAATCTGGAATGTAATTGTAAAACCCGTCTGTTCGCCAAACACTGATATATTGCAAGAACAATGAATCTCTTTTCTAATTTCAAAACCATTAATCACAGCCTTATCCTGGGGAGAATGAGGTAAGAAAAGGCACAAGAGGTTTTATATTTTTCATGCAGATCTTTGGAAGTAAAAAAAGAAATGTGTAGATACTACAGTTTTAAAATGTTGCTCTTTTGGCATAACGTATTGATGAGTTGTATCTTTAAACTTATGACCACTTCAAGGATCTATTAAATATGCAACACACTTTCTAGGTTGCTATTTTGGACCGTTTGTTTTTCCCACCCACTGTGAGGTGTCTAGGTAGGTTTTCTTGATCAGATCATTGTGCGTTGTATTGAATATGAATGTTTGCTGATAAAGCACCAGTCACTTTTTGTGCTTTATATGTCATCACATTCATGGAGGCAATTAGATGCATGGGGTGCTAGTCACATTACAATTACATGCAGAATCAGCAGCTTTGAGATAGATATGTGTTTTATATGGGTGAGATGAGATATGGGGCGAGTTGTCTTTTAGCCGACACTTTAGATCCAAAACCACTTGCAGCTCGCTTAAAACAGGAACTAAAACTGACAATATGACACATTTGTGTTCCACTAAAATATGTTTTATTTTTGGAGGGTTAATATCATCCATCCCATCACACTGTCCAGTATATAAAAAATGCTAAACATTTCAGAAACTGAACAGTACAATATGTCTAATGTTTTTCAAAATGCTATTATGTACTCTGCAATGTATTACGTAACATTACAACATGAAATCAGTGTTAGTTTTAGGTCATAGGATCCCTGTAATCGGAAGTAGTACAACATGTAAAACAAGACTTGAAAACGTGTAGGTTACGTATGTAACCTCCGTTCCCTGATGGAGGGAATGAGACGTTGTGTCAGAGAAGCGACACTAGGGGTCTCTCTTGAGCGCCGATATTCACCTCTGAACTATGAAAAAAGGCCAATGAGAGCTGGCAACCAGTATTTGCATGTCCCGCCCCCGGACATACGGGTATTTAAGCGGCGCAAATATGGGAGTTCATTCAGGATTTTTCTGAGGAGCCGGAAATGGTCCGGCCACAACAGTGGCTCGGTTCAGCGACGTGGCAGGGGAGACACAACGTCTCGTTCCCTCCATCAGGGAACGGAGGTTACATACGTAACCTAGACGGCCTGGGTGTGATAAGCCAAGGAAATGGCGTCGACAACCCAGTGGCCGAGTCTCTGCTTGGAGACAGCGTTCCCTTTCTGCTGTCCCCCAAAGCAGGCGAAGAGCTGCTCAGAGCGTCTAGTGCTCTGTGTGCGGTCCAGATAGATACGTAAAGCACGTACTGGACACAGCAGTGAAAGGGCTGAGTCTGCCTCCTCCCGGGGCAGCACTTGCAGGTTCACTACCTGATCCCTGAAGGGTGTGGTAGGAACCTTGGGCACATAGCCTGGTCGCGGCCTTAAGATCACGAAAGTGTCTGCCGGACCGAACTCCAGGCAAGAGTCGCTAACAGAGAACGCTTGCAGGTCCCCGACCCTCTTGATGGAGGCGAGCGCAATCAGCACGGCGGTTTTGAGAGAGAGGGCCCTGAGTCCAACTGAGTCTAGCTGCTCGAAGGGGGGTCTCTGGAGTCCCGTGAGGACAACCGAGAGATCCCAGAAGGGGAACAGGTTAGGCTGGGAGGGAGTCAACCTCCGGGCACCTTTTAGGAACCTGACAATTAAGTCGTGCTTACCAAGTGACTTGCAGGGCAAGCTTTGTCTTGGTAGCGCGTCCGCTATCACATTGAGGTTGCCGGGGATATGAGTGGTGCGCAGTGACTTGAGTTGCTGCTGGCTCCAAAGGAAGAGACGACGGGCGAGCTGTGACATGTGGAGGGAGCGTACTAAGCCTTGGCGGTTTATGTAGGCCACCACCGTGGTGCTGTCTGTCGCTTGCCCCGAATCAACGGAAGAAACCTCTTTAGGGCAAGAAAAACAGCCAGCAGCTCTAGGCAGTTGATGTGCCAGCGCAGCGGGCCTCGGTTCCACCGGCCTGCGGCTGCGCGCCCATTGCACATGTTGCCCCAACCCAGTTTGGAAGCGTCGGTAAGGGTACTCCTGCCCTTAGAAAGCAGAGGTCTATCCAGGGTTTGAAGGCTTGGCGGCAGGTAGTGGTAACTTTCACATTGTGCGTGCCGCGGCGCCATGCTCGTCACGGAACTCGAGTCTGGAGCCAGTGCTGAAGTGGTCTCATATGCTAGAGGTAGTGGTGGCTCAGTGGTTGAGGCTCAGGGTTACTGACCAGATGTCGGGTGTTCAAGCCCCAGCACCACCAAGATGCCACTGTTGTGTCCTTGAGCAAGGCACTTAACTCCAGGTTGCTCTGGGGGGATTGTCCCTGTAATAAGTGCACTGTAAGTCGCTTTGGATAAAAGCGACTTAAATGTAAATGTAAATATGCATCAACCCCAGTGGCACGGCCGCCGCGGAGGATGCCATATGCCCCAGGAGCTGTTGGGAACGTTTTAAAGGGACCACGGCACCTGGCTTGAAGGAAGCGAGGCATTCCAGCACTGACTGAGCATGCTCGTTGGAGAGACATGCTGTCATTGAGACTGAGTCTAACTCCAAACTGAGAAAAGAGATGCTCTGGACCAGGGTGAGCTTGTTCTTCTCCCAGTTGACCTGAAACCCTAAACGGCTGAGGTGCTTGAGCACCTGGTCTCTGTGTGCGCATAGTAATTCCCGAAGGGAGGCCAGAATGAGCCAATCGTCGAGGTAATTGAGTATGCGTATGCCAGCTCCTCGGAGCGGGGCAAGAGCCGCCTCTGCGACCTTCGTGAAGACACGAGGGGACAGAGACAGGCCGAAGGGGAGGACTCTGTACTGATACACCTGGCCGTCGAACGCGAACCGCAGAAAGGGTCGATGTCGAGGGAGAATCGTGACGTGGAAGTACGCGTCCTTCAGGTCTATCGCTGCGAACTAATCTAGATGCCGGAAGCCAGATAGAATTTTGGGGTTTCTGGGTGAGCATTTTGAACGGGAGTTTGGACAAGGTCCGATTGAAAACTCGCAAGTCCAAGATCGGTCGTACGCCACCGCCTTTCTTGGGTACAACGAAGTAAGGGCTGTAGAAACCCTTCTTCGTTTCGGTTGGAGGGACACGCTCTATCACGTCCTTGATTAAAAGGGAGCCGATTTCTTCGCACAGGGACTGAGCGTGTCTGTCGTGCACTGCGGAGAAATGAACGCCCACGAAGGGGGGCGGAGACCTGGCAAACTGAATTGCGTAACCGAGTCGAATAGTCCGGTGCAGCCATCGTGACGGGTTGGGCAGTGAAAGCCATGCCTCTAAGCTCCGTGCTAGGGGCACCAAGGGGGCGAGAATTTTGGACGTACCCGGCGGGGCTTCGCAGCGGTGCGGAACAGGTAACGCGCCGTCGGGGGGCAACATGGCATCCCGAGGCTCTGGTGCTGAGAGCAAACTCAAAGCACTTACCTTGCTCCGTGCACCCAGCGGGGGGCGGGTTTGTGACTGAGGAGGAGGTCTGACGCTGGCATCCTCTGGACTCGACCAACAGTCGTGGAGGCTGAGGGCGGGGGCACCGCATCCAGGAAGCCGGGACTGTTGAGGCCTGAAAGCAGAGTGCCGTGAGAATGGCATTTGCGGGCCATGTGACCCAGAGGTAAAGGAAATAGCTCTTTTACTGAGAATTTGGGTACCGCAGCCCCTGTTGAGTGGTGAGGCAAATGAAAAAACAAAAGATTCTCCTCCCGGCCCTCCAACGGGGGACGGAGCGGTCTTACCACCTCCGGAGCTAACTTCTTGCACTCTGGGTCCGTTGTCTCAGGAGCGCCTGGGAGCCTTCCGGGTCCTCGATGGAGTCCGTGAGACAGGGGGCGTACGCTTCCCGCGGTTTGCTCGACGCCGGGGCTGGGCCCGGGTTGAGGCGGAGCAGAAGGTCTTCTGGCCGCGGGAGGACCCCCTCGGCGAGCAGATGGGGCCTGGGCCGTGGCGGCAGGCTTGCGGCGAGGCATGATGTGAGAAATGGCCTCCGTCTGCTCCTTCACCAGGGAGAACTGCTGGGCGAAGTCCTCAATGAACTGGGAGACGGGGCGTTGAGAAAGCACGTCTTGTCGGTTTCACGCATCTCAACCAAGTCCAGCCATTGCTGACGTTCCTGGACCACCAGTGTGGCCATCGCCTGCCCGAGCGCCTGCGCTGTGACCTTCGTCGCTCTCAGGGCGAGGTCGGTCGCTGAGCGTAGTTCCTGCAGCGTGTCGGGATCAGGGCCACCCCCGTGCATGTTTCGCAGTGCCTTGGCTTGGTGGACCTGCAGGAGAGCCATGGCATGCAGGGCGGAAGCGGCATGTCCGGTAGCGCTGTAGGCCTTCGCGGTGAGCGACGATGTTGCTCTACAGGACCAGGAAGGGAGTACAGGGCGACCCCGCCAGGTGGTAGTGCTTCCGGGGCATAGGTGGAGCGCAACAGCCCTATCCACCTGGGGAATCGCCGTGTATCCGTGGCACGTTCCGCCGTCGAGGGTGGCGAGGGCGGATGAGCAGGTGGCGGTGCGATGAGTGGAGAGGGGTGCTCTCCACGAAGACGTCAGCTCATCATGCACCTCCGGGAAGAATGGAATCGGGGCGAGGCTGTGAGCGGCGCCCAGCACCCAAAAACCAGTCGTCCAGCCATGATGGCTGTGGGGAGGATGGAGGGTTCCAGTCCAAGCCCACGCTGTTGGCTGCCCGGGAAAGCATATCGGACATCTGTGCGTCGGCCTCTTCATGGGCGCGCAAGCCCGAAGGTGGCAGCCCAGAGGAGTCCTCAGCATCAGATCCCACGCCCTCCGATGTCGCGGCGAACTCATCTGCTTCCATCGCAAGAGGGTAGGCAGACTGGCTGTGAAGCGAGTCACCGCCACCTCAAGCGGGGACGGGAGTCAACGAGCGTGTCGGGGTGCGGGTGGTCCGAGGGGGTGTACCCGGCGGAGCTGCACCCGCTGCCATCCCCGAATCGCCTCCATCGGCAGCCGCATTGTCCTCAATCCCGTGGGAAGAAGGAGCGACGCGGAGGGCGGCTGGAGTGGCTTGCTTACGGTTGTAAGCAAGCCGCGACCGCAACGTTGTCATGGTCATGTTCTCGCAATGAGAACATGAACCATCCACAAACGCAGCCTCGGTGTGATCGCTACCCAGACACACGAGACAACGCCTGTGGCCGTCGGAAGTGGCGAGTACTCTACCGCATCCAGGAACAACACCGGGGCGGAAAGGCATCTTTAAAAAGACGCATCCTTAAAAGGACGTTCAACGCTGCTGTGTTTTTGCTCTTTTAGAGGAAATTACTCTTTTAAATAAAATCACTCTTTTATGAAAAAAAGAACTCGTAAGAGATCTTTATTATCTGCACTGTCGAAGCGCTCAGGGGCAGGAAGTGCACAGCCGTGCAAACAGGAGAAAGCCGCTGTTGTGCGCCGTAGAATCCAACAGCCTGCAGCAGAGGGATAGCAGGAACTCGGTGTGTAAACGCAGCAGTTGCAGACACGACCATCGGCTCCGAAGAAATTTTCTGAATGAACTCCCGTATTTGCGCTGCTTAAATACCCGTATGTCCAGGGGCGGGACATGCAGATACTGGTTGCCAACTCTTATTGGCCTTTTTTCATAGTTCAGAGGTGAATATCGGCGCTCAAGACAGACCCCTAGTGTCGCTTCTCTGACACAACGTGGAGAGAGCGACAGAAGGGGAACAGACCAATTAAAAGAAAAACATAAAAAAATTACTTATTTAGACCAACATAGATATAAAAGAATACAGCAAATACAGTATTGTATTAATGAACGTCCCCTCACCTGAGAACAATGTCCACCCCTTAAATCCAGTCTAAAACCAGTACCAGTCCAGCCAGTTTCTTATCATAAATTCACCAGAAGGAAACAATAGAGATATCCTGGTATCTCTGTTGGAAATGTTTCAAGCATTTTTGGCAGCATACTTCCTCTCAAACTGTGCCACATCAAACTTCCACTTGCAGCCAGAATAATTCTTATGACAGATTTTCCCAAAGATGGGCCTCTCTGCCCAGCTCTGGTGATGAATGGCGCAGATGGACCACATGGAACCTGGGAAGAATGGTGTAGAATACAAATATTTACAGTTTTTATCAATGGATTTGGCACATTTGCTGAAACAATCTTACAGTTGTCAAAACTCTCTGTACAATCCTCACAACACATGGTACATTCAGCACACCACTCTATGTGACATGCAAAAGGTGATAACTCAATCAAAAGAATGAACTCGTGTTTCAAAGATAAATGTAGATAAATTAATCAAAACAAAGCTTCCTTTATCATTGCTTATACCAAAACAGTCAAAATCAAAGACATCTTGTCAGATGACAGTGTACACTGAAAGTGTGATAGTAACCCACTATGTAATATTGTCCAATTGATAACATTGTATACGTAGGCAGCTGAATAGTATTGATGTCAAAAAGTCATTGGACACACACTATACTTTCAACAAAACATTTATTCAAACATTTCACATCATTGTACAAACACACTTTACAGCCAAACGAAAATACGTAAAAACAAAAAAAGCTTGTACAGAAAAATATATACAACAGCAAAATTCAGGAACTACAATATGTGCAAGAAAAAAGAAAATATGCTGCAATTTCATAAACCTCATGGGTCTTCCAATCTCTCCTCTCTGTCTGGCCACAACATTTCATCTACATCACACCCGATATCCTCCCTTGCAATGCAACGAGGGAAAAATCTTTTGGCATGACGCACCCACCCCCTACCACAATCTGCTGTGATATCTTCACAACCAGCATCCATTGCACCAAGTAAGGACAACTGGTCGTGAGGACATTGATCATAGACCTTCCATCTCCATGCAGAAAATAACTGCTCAATGGGATTTAGGAATGGGGAGTACGGTGGGAGAAACTCCAACAAAAAAACGTGGGTGGGCAACAAACCATTCCCTGACTGTATTTGAGCGATGGAAACTTACGTTCCAAACTATAACATACATTGGCAAGTCATTTCTTACCAACCCCCTCTCGAATGAGATCCCTGTAAAGAGTTTCCAGTAAACTGAGGAGACGTGGTGTGTTATAGGGCCCAATGATGGGAATGTGGCTGAGTACTCCATTCCCCATATGGCAACACACAATGTAATGTTCCCTCCACACTGGCCTGGCACATCAACCGTGGCTCGGTGACCAATAATATTACGGCCACGTCTCCTGACTTTGGTCAAGTTGAATCTTGCTGCATCAACATACACAAAAATGTGTGGGGATTCATCAGCCTCCAGCTTCATCGCTTTCTATAAAAGATAGTAAAGTGATTTAGCAATTTAGGAAATAATTTACTTTAGATATTGTAAAGCCTACAGCTACATATATCCCACACTGTGTAACAAATTCTTTTTTTGCTTATTTATTAGGTGCTACTAGTTACAGTTGAAAAAGGAAATGGAAAATGCACACAGCAGTGACGTGGGGGGTCTCAGGAGGATAATGTACCTTTAAAGCCTTCTATATTATTAAGGGGCCAAATGTAGTTATGTATTGCATTCATAAAACGAAAATCTAAAAATCAATAATGTATTACTTTAGATTAATGCAATGTTATAAGAATATATTTGATCTGCTAGAGTCAAAACATCGTCATGTTTTTCACCCACATGTCCATTGGGATCACATCCGTCTAAAGAATAGTAATCATTGAGATATATGGCAATAGAGAGAGCTTTGTCAGGAGATGCAGTCCATTCCAGGATCTTCTTTGCACAGTACATGTGCAGGAAGCCATGCATCTTCACCTCTAGCACCAGCTGATGCTAGAACACATATACAAACTTCATTTCAATGCATATAACACACAGACATTCGATGACAGTTTGTGTCAAAGCAATGCAAAAGAGGTTTCCCCACACAAAATTTACAGTCACATTGAGCTAGCAATATAGTGCTTCTTCAAAGTCAATAGCTGCAATCTAATTCACAGGTTCCCTGCTCCCTACATTCTCTGAAGACAATATTATTTCACTCGACTTAACAAAATTACATAATAACAAACAACAAATCATTTGGAAACCCTCCCAAGCTATCAAACACAGACACTTGAATAATGCAGATTCAGGGTTTTTGAGTAGATGACATTATATATGTCTGCTTGTGTAAATAAATGCAAATAATAATTTAAATAAGAAATATTATACAATAATAAATAAGGTATGCAGAGCATTTAGATTTTCTACAGTATATGTGTGTTTATATAAAAAAATCGATTAAAAAAGTCGATTAAATGCATTAATTCAGTGCGATTATTAACATTTTTAATCGATTGACAGCCCTAGTTACTACATATTTAAATTAACCCCTTACAGCCTGATATTTTTTGATTCAAAAGTACACAACAAAGGAAAACACACCACATACACATCGAATCAACATTTAACCCCCACTAATATCCCTCCATAATCACCAACCCCACCCTAACCCCCAAAGATCACCCCTCTGGTCACATATAATAACACACACACACACACACACACACACACACACACAAAATGTATATATAATAAATATACATAATTAAACTAGTCTTCTCTCTCCCCATCCCCTCTCTGAGACTCCCCCAAAATATTAAATAATTACCCCATTACCTGACAAATTATTAACCAAACCCCAGCCTTCTATTTGCCACCTCCTCAAAAGCTGTCACCCTCCCCATGTCCGTACACCACTCCGGAAATGATGGGGCTCCTTTCCGACTTCCAACCCCTCTGTCAATCATACTGGTCAGAACTAAATTTTTTGCTTATCCCCCAAATTTATGACCGCCCCAACACCCCAAATACAAAGTCTGGGGTGAAGTAAAATTTGAGTGCCCAAAACGTCACACAAACAACTCTGAAACTTCAACCAAAATTCTTGGATCTTAACACACCCCCAAAAGACATGGGCTGTGTCTCCAACTTCTGGTTGGTGAACAATGGGGAAAGAGGGCAATCCTGCTGGGTGCCACTATCCAGAGTAAAATTATCTGAAATTAATCAATTTGTTTGTACCGCCGCTACTGGGTGTCTATAAAGCAACTTAATCTATCCAATAAAAGTATTCCCGAACCCATCAATTTCCAAAATCTTAAAAACAAAATCCCATTCTACCATATCAAATGCTTTTTTGCCGTCAAGTGAGATGGCTGTGACCACATTCTGATCATTCGTCACTAACGACATAATATTGATGAAATACCTAATGTTGTCAGAAGAGCTGCAGCCCCGAATAAACCCCACCTGATCTATATGTATAAGGGATTTGATAACTTTACTTAATCGGTTAGCCAGAATCTTTGACAATATTTTAATCAGGGAAATTGGACGGTATTTCTTACTCTCTCTTGGATCTTTGTCCTTTTTAAGAATCAGACTAATCCCGGTTTGTGTAATGGTTGGCGGAAACTTTCCAATCTTTAATGATTCTTGATAAACTTCTAACAAAAGCAGAGCCAATTCTGTAGCATAAGATATAAAAAATTCAGCTGCAAAACCATCTGGCCTTAATTACCTCGCCAAGCTCCTCCAAGAGAATCTCAGATCTCAGAATCAAAAAATTTTTTTTGCTCAGCCGTCAGTTTAGGGATATCTAATGGTTCCACAAAGTTTCTAATAACTTCATTCAAGACGTGGATCTATAAAGATCAAGATACAATTCTTTAAAAGCATTATTAATATCAATGGCTGAGGTAAATAGTTCACCACCAACAGCTTGACTGTCTTGCCCTGAATAGCCAAAACTCCACCTTCCACAACAAAATAGTATTATATTTCAAATGTCAATTCTCTGAGGCCATTCTGCACTTCAGCTCTGCACTTTTAATATTCCCTTCCAACTCCACAAGTTCTTTTTTGAGTATTGAGGCATACTGTATGATCCGACCGCTAAGAACCGCCTTAAGTGCCTCCCAAGCCCACAGAGGATACTGAGGACCAGTTGGTCTCCATATAGACATTGATTTCAGCCTTTAACGTTTGTTGGAATTCAGGATTTGCAAAACGATACATTAAAGCACCAACTATACGATTTATTTTTCTCCATATGTGGCAACACCTCTAAACACACCAGGGTGTGATCTGAGTCTAAAATGTTTCCAATTGAGCAATTAATAATAGATTAAACGAGGGACTTAGATATAAACAATGGACTGATGAAAAAAATATCATATATATATATCAGTATATCTTTATCAGATGATCTCAGATATATGGCCAGAATTGATCAGGCCTGTCTCACTCCGCGAATCTCCGAGCCTGGACCCTGTGAGTTTGCTTGATTTCCAGCTCATGGCCTGTTATGTTAAGCAGACTCGAGAAGGGCTTGTCTAGGAATTTCATCCTATCTCTGCCTTCTTCGTTCTCAGGAATTCCAACAATTCAGATGTTGTTTCACCAATTACGATTCTCAAGGTCTTCCCATTTTTCCCAAACGCGTTGCAAGTCCATCTTGGTCGCTACCAGATTAGCAGCTAATTCCCTCTCCGATGACTCCAGGTAATCAATCCATTTCTCGACGTCCCCCATTCTTGTAACCAACTCAGTGAATTTTGTCTCCGTGGCAGTAAACGATCAACGTATTACAGCAAAATCCTCCAAGTCTGCAACGACCTTCACCAGCATTGCCGATATGCTCGACAGTTGACACTGGATCTCTTCCACCGCACCATCCAAACTGAGTCCCTGGTCTGCGGCCCTTAAGCTTCATCACTTAAGTATTTTTTTTTTATGTCTCCAGAGCCTGAGGAATTTGAATTCTTTGACACATTGTCTTCATAGAACAGTTATGGATCAGATTGTATCAGATCTCACCAGTTAATGATACAAAAATATCAAAAACTAGCAAAGTTTGCTATATAACAAAGATGGTCAATAGTATGGTATCAAATTATAAAAAACCTTTAAAAATTTGAAGAAAATATATTAAGATCACACTTAGACACTCCCATGCTTCAACACTACTGACAAGTTATTTTCTGTTATTATTCATGTTTGACATTATACCTTTTTGACAGTAAGTATGGAAAGTAATCAAATTAACTTTGGTGTTGTTCTCCAACATCTCAACTACACCAGGAAAAAAAAAATGTGTTGATAGTACAAAGGAATCCAAAGTAATGACATTTGGAATCCTGTAGATTAGTATGTATCTTTATTTAACAGTGTCCACAATCCTCTCAAAGCAAGTGTGTTTTATTGAACATTACAATTGAATAACTAAAAACTACTAACTACTGTGTGTGTGTGTGTGTGTGTGTGTGTGTGTGTGTGTGTGTGTGTGTGTGTGTGTGTGTGTGTGTGTGTGTGTGTGTGTGTGTGTGTGTGTGTGTGTGTGTGTGTGCATAGAGTGCCCTCTTGTGCACAGTCTGTGTATGTGCACTCTGGTTCTGCTGACCCGTGGTCAAACGCCTGTTTCCAAATATGGAATCTGACACTCTCTAGACATCCAATGAGAACATCTAACACACCTTTGACATGAAGGGTCATATTTCAGAGAATCAATCCCAGAGAAACTTTTGAAATGCAATTAGCGATTAGCCACCATCACTGTCATGAGGCTTTGAGGAATCTTTCAGGATGTACACATCTTATTTCAGTGAGTGTGGGCTTGTTAGATCGAGGATTGGCTGTTGTTGTATGTGATATGTCTTTTTCTATCAAATGTTTATATTTTCATGAAGTTATAAACCAAAATGTGACAAATTCTCTTTATTATACATGTGGATTTGACATGCTAATATTCACTGTAATTTGGTCTCTAAGTGAAATAAATGAGCTCTCATCTTCAGATTTAAGAAGTTAATTTGAATTTAGAAAACAGCCTTCTTGAAACTGTTGCAATAGTTACTATGGAAATAAATGTGATTAAGTTACAATATCTATGTGTCTTCTAAACTGTAACCCATGATCATGATAATGGCTCAGTAACCACTCATAAGTTGAATTAAGCTAAATACAAATGCTGGTCTCTCAAGTACTTTTTACCACTATTTTATTTTATTACTACTTAATTAGTTAATCAAGCCTGGAAAAAGGTGGTACAGACAAAGAACCATCAAACAAGGAAGTTGAATGAAAGTATTGAAATATACGTGGACTGCTATGTTGCATTTACCTGTGCTGCATTACACAACTGGTCATGGGCCTTTGAGTTCTCCAGCTGCTCTTTCGTGTAAACATACGTTCTGCTGTCTTTAGCGTGCTGCTGCAAAGTATTATTTGCCCAATCATAGGCACCTGGGAAAATTAAACAAACATTTGGACAAAAGACCACCTCCTAAGATATTCTTCAAGGCCTGTGTGGTGATGGGGGCGTGGCCGAGAGAGTGAGTATGGTAAGGATTGACAAGAGTAGCCTCATATTTCTTCTCCATCAAATCAGTAAAGTGGCGCCTGGAGGAAATTGTATACCCTGTGTGAAATGTGATCATCTCACGGAAGCATTGACCCTCCACAATAGCAAGGGGTCTCCTGTCCTTGATTATCATCTGTAAGATGCTTTTGTGGAAATACTCCTCCACACTGCTTTGCCTCATCCTGAAAGAGACACATTAAGCACATTAGAATAATGATAGAAGTAATAATAATAGACCCTATTTCAGATACCTGATCAGACAAATGTGTGACACATAGATTGATTTAATCACTGCATGTCAACCCTTTCCTTGAACTGGAGAATCAGTATTTTTCATCAGTATTTCAGTATTGTCATTAGACTGAGCTTGTTGTCATTGCAGGCAATCTCAACGCTGTGTGTTACAGGGAAGACATCCTCCTCCCTCATGTGGTACTCTTCCTGCAGGCTCATCCTGATATAACCCTCCAGCATGACAATGCCACCAGCCATACTGCTCGTTCTGTGAGAGATTTCCTGCAAGACAGGAATGTCAGTGTTCTGCCATGGCCAGCGAAGAGCCCGGACCTCAAAAAATGAGCACATCTGGGACCTGTTGGATCGGTGGGTGAGGGCTAGGGACATTCCCCCCAGAAATGTCCGGGAACTTGCAAGTGCCTTGGTGGAAGACTGGGGGAACATCTCACAGCAAGAATTGGCAAATCTGGTGCAGTCTATCAGGAGCAGATGCACTGCAATACTTAATGCAGCTGGCGGCCACACTAGATACTGACTGTTACTTTTGATTTTGAGCCCCTTTTTTTTCAGGGACACATTATTCAATTTCTGTTAGTCACATGTCTGTGAAACTTGTTCAGTTTACGTTAGGAATATTTTTGATCTAGTCGCGATCTCCAATTCCCCTGTCCCGTCTTTCTATGTTCGTGCCCAGTGAGGTGCAGTCGTGAGTCTGAGTCTCTGGAGACTTCGCGAAGGAAGTAGAAAGAACGACAACACACACAGTCGGTCTGTATTCAATCTACTCAATGTTTATTAGAGCAAGCATGTCATTTATATTTTCATGAGACAATAAGCAGCCAATGGGAAAGCGGTAACAAGGCCTAGGATCAAGGGGGATAAAATGGGTGTAGAGGCCATATACAGATGCTCCAGCCGTGATAACTTATGGTTGACCTTGTTGGACGGGTGTGACCTTAATCAAATCACAGAAATAAGTATGCGGAACATGATAAAGAGGAAAAACAGTCAGCAGTTGCTAAATATGTTGGCTCACTATTGTGCGTACTGCAGCCTGCATCTGAGGTCAACTGAACACACATGGAAGGCCAGAAACACATACACAGAGCAGAACAGCATGTACAATTTCATATTTCTCATAGTTTATATCTTAGTTGTTGAATCTTTTTATGTTCATACAAATATTTACACATGTTAAGATTGCTGAAAATAGAAGCAGTTGAAAGTGAGAGGACATTACTTTTTTTATATATAGAGTTTATATCTACCCTTTCTGACCCATTACTTTACTTTTGCTGGTGTAACCTAATGTAATCAGGTCGATCCTAACCTTAACCCTAATATGAAATAATATGTATTTGGACTTTATAGTGTAGATGTTACCACATCTAAGCATATTTTAGGCTATCAAAACATTTTTACTGTCTATGTATATGTAACATACTGCTTCATCCTAGACACTCAAAAACACATCTTATCATCATAAATCTACAGTTACAATAACTGGGCAGGATATTTCTAGTTCACAGCATGCATTGCATGGGACTTGATGGGGATAGTATATGTTAAAATTACATAATTTTAGAAAAACATATAGGAGGACATTTGTTAGTGTTTATTGTTTTGTTATATTGAGATTTAGGAGAGTTTATGTTCTCTTGGGTTACCATCATGGTGAAGAATGGAGCTTGAGGACAGTAATGTTATATTTATTGCTCACATTATAGACCAATTGACCCTTCACTAAATTCCACCTCATTGGATATTATTGCTCACTCTAACAAGCTCTGCAGAACTCCACGTTGGAATGAATGGGAGATTGCTAGAACTAGTTTTTTGGATAAATATTTGAATAAATGGAATGGACAAAATGATTAAATGTCCTGGAATGAGAGTGACTTTGTATGATTTATTTATCTGACGTTTTGAAGCAGAAATTGTTCAATTACACAGTAATTTGATTGTAAACTGTAAAATAAAAAAAAAAGATTATTACAGTTACTTGAAAAGAGAAAAGCATCATTTAATAGACATTACACACCTGTTAACATTCATGTAAGTGAACAGAACTGCTGACAACATCTCATAACACACTCATTTTGATGCTGCAAACTGTTTGTTTACTATTGCTTTTATTATGACTTGAATCAATACATAAATGAATTAATGTTCAGTTATTAGCTTTAATTTACCTTGGAGCTAATGTACAATTGATGTCAAAAATGTACATACATTTAAGTTGAAGGCATGACATGAGTAATACAGATTGTTTCACTTTTAATTGACTAGATCACAATTCCAGTGGGTCAGAAGTTTACATACACTAAGTTAACTGTGCCTTTTAAGCAGCTTGGAAAATTCCAGAAAATGATGTCAAACCTTTAGTCAAATTAGCTTCTGATAGGCTAATTGTAGTGATTTGGAGATGTACTTGTGGATGTATTTAAGGCCTACCTTCAAACTCAGTGCCTCTTTGCTTGACATCATGGGAAAATCAAAAGAAATCAGACATCAAAAAAGTGTGGTCCTCCACAAGTCTGGTTCATCCTTGGGATCAATATTTCCAAATGCCTGAAGGTACCATATTCATCTGTACGAACGATAATAGTATAAACTTCACAAAATAGATCTCATCATGAGGAAGGAAAATGATGTGGATATTTTGAAGCAACATCTCAAGACAACAGCCAGAATGTTAAATCTCAGTCACAATGGGTCTTCCAAATGGACAATGATTTTCTCCCCTTTTCGCTCCAAATTGGAATACCCAATTCTCAATGTGCTCTAGGTCCTCGTGGTGGCGTAGTGACTCACCTAAATCCAGGTGGCAGAGGACAAATCTCAGTTGCATCCATGTCTGAGACAGTCAATCCGTGCATCTTCTCACGTGGCTTGTTGAGTGGCATCCACGCACAACTCCCCCACATGCCCCACTGAGAGCGAGAACCACACATTATAGCGACCACGAGGAGGTTAACCCATATGACTCTACCCTCCCTAGCAAACGGGCCAATTTGGTTGCTTAGGAGACCTGGCTGGAGTCACTCAGCACACCCTGGATTCAAACTCGTGAATCCAGGAGTGGTAGTCAGTGTCAATACTCGCTGAGCTTCCCAGGCCCCCTATGACATTTCACATTCTTTAAATAAAGTAGTGATCCTAACTGGCCTAAGACAGGGAATATTTTCTACGATTAAATGTAAGGAATTGTGATAAATGTATTTGGCTAAGGTGTATGCAAATATCTGTCTTCAACTGTAAGTGTTCTCGTTGATGTTATTCATGCTTATTTGGGAATTATGACACACTTTAATCCATAGTACGCTCTTCTTGACATTTATTTAAAGTATCCTCTTTGGGTAACGTGTCACTATTACATGTGACCCGGCAACATCGTGTTTTACATATTTTGGATAATTTTTATAAAATCCTGCTTAAAAAGTACTCAAACACACCACTTCCGTAGGTGGTCATTGGAAAATAGCAAACCGGTGTCAGATTAATGGCCAAGAAATATGATCATATCAGCAACATTTCTGCGTTATATTGGCTACCTGTTAAGTTTCATATGAATTTAAAAATTCTGTTAATTACTTACAAAGCTTTGAATGGTCTAGCTCCAAAGTAATTATTTGACCTATCACACTATAATTGTTACGAATGGTATGGAAGCAGGACAAGACAGACGAGAGGTGCGGATCCAAACGCGGTTTTATTAAATAATAAGAGGAACACAAAACTCTGGAACAAAAATAAACGGTCCACGATGGGAAAAGTAACTCAAACACAAACTAACACACAGGTGAAAAGAACACTAACACTGGAACAAATTAAAGGTCCACGATGGGAAAATGAAATATACACACGAACACGAAACATCCACGAACGATCAAACAAGGGAACAAGAGCGGGCATAAAACATTGGGAACATGGAACATAACATACAACGATCGACAAACAAACAGAGGAAAGGCAGGGTTTAAATACACAAAGGAACAAACAAGGGAATGAGGGACACCTGGAGGAAACAATCAAGGGAACACCAATCATACAAATTAACTACAAAAGGACTACAGAAAACCAAACAGGAACTAAACTAAACTTCAACATAAAAGCATAAAACAAAAGACAACAGTGAACATGACAACTACAAAGGACTACCAAAAACCAAACAGGAAACAGGAACTAAACTAAACTTCAACATAAAAGCACAAAAAAGAACAAATGACAACAATGAACATGACAATAATCCACGCTCATTGTAATCACAAAAACAGATCTCTGACCTGTTTAACAATACCAAGAATATCAAGATGATTTTCATATTTGGCTCGTAAACTGTGGAATAGTCTTCCTTGCAGTGTTCGGTCCTCAGATACACTCTCTCACTTTAAGTCTAGACTAAAGACTCATTCAGCCAGGCATACACCTAATTTATTCCTCAATTCATATTTATGCTGCTTTAGTTGGAACCGGAAACACTTCTCTAATTCTTTAACCCTGCTTTAAAGTGAATGGAATCTATGCCAATATTATTCTATTTCTTTCCCTGTGTAAAAATTATATCCCGAGGTTACCAGAGCCTGCCAGATCCATCTATGGTCCTGCCAGGTGTCTGATTCCCACTGTGTCGCTGAGTTATGATGACCAACTTCAGCATATTCCAGCCTGAGTTCACCTTAGTCTACTAAGACAGACTTCACAGAGGGTGAATTGATGCAAACTCAAAGACATGGAATTCTTCATGAGCCACTGTCTGAAGCATGGGCTCAGGATGGAGTTCACTAAAATTACCTGCCATAATCTTCCAGCTGGACTGCGACGCTCCTCACTGAATATTACCTACTGCAAATCAACTTGGTCAAAGGGGGGTCAATACTCTCTTAAATAAATTAGTTCATAGAAAATGAATTAACCAGTAGCAAAAGCCTTCATTGGCCAAAATCAAAGGACTTTGCTTCTATGTATATTTCCTCAGTTAATCTGGGATGACTTCAAGGACTTTAACACTAAAATTTAGTTCATATAAAAACAAAATTTTAACGATTGACCCACAACACTTATACACATTTTTTTTTTTAACCACTAATAGTTCTAAACATAAATAACTAACATTGGAATTATATTCATAAATTTTCTGTTACAGCATAATTTCATGTACGGCTGCTTTTGAAATAACACCTGTTGTGAAAAGCACTATGCAAATAAATTTGACTTGACAAAATGTTGGCCACCATTCACTTTTATTGTGAGGACCTACAGAGCTGAAATATCAGCAGAAGAAAGAAATTCACATCTGGGATGGCATGAGAGTAAATGATAAGAAGATTTTCATTTTGGGGTGAACTGTCCCTTTAAAAAGTGTTGGGTCATTATTACTACTTTGTTTAAGATAGTTACAGAGACCCAGGACACATATTTAAGTGATATCTGTCAGGTAGTTAAAATAAACATTTTAAGTCCTTTTAAAACAGTGATGTGTCTCAACCTTTTTATTTATTTGATTTTATATATATATAAATATATATATATATATATATATATATATATATATATATATATATATATATATATATATATATATATATATATATACATTATTATTTATTTTATTTTTAATGTATTGTTAGTTTATTTTTATTACATTTTTAATTCGTTTTTATTATTATGTTTTGTTGCTGTTTTGTATTGTTGTGCACTGGAAGCTTCTGTCACCAAGACAAATTCCTTGTATGTGTAAGCATACTTGGCAATAAAACCGATTCTGAACTTGTGAAATGTTGTCAAAACTGAACTACATTTCCCAAGAAACTCAAGACAGACGCGTGTGGAGATGCGCAGGCGCAGAAGGGTTTTGGCAACATGAACGCTGGCTAGCTTGCGAGGCTCGGTTGGTTCGGTTGGTTCGGTTGGTTCAGCTGGATTGTGGGAGCTAGTTGGCGGTCTGTGGTTTGCTTTTTTGTATCTGACGCAGAGCGAATTGAATAATGAGCAAATCTACTTTTAAATCGAGCGGTGGAGGGAGTACAGACGGACCTGATAAGGTTGACATGTCTTTGGGTAAGGCCAAATGTGTTGTGATAGCATCGTTAGCGTATTAGCATTATTGTTAAAACAACCTGATTCTAGATATTGTACTTCAGTACTATTTATACTTTTGCTACCTTTATTACAATGTTATATGGGCCAGCAACCACATTTAGATTCAATGTTATAGCTTGGTTGTGTTTAACTAAACTTCACTGGTGTTTGAAATTATATTCTGAATTTTTCAATTCATAAATCTGTCCAATTTGATAGAACTCGTGGTCATTTGTATTATCATTGTGCTTTGGTTTAATTTTCTTGCTGTTATTTGTACTGGATGTTTAGCCCAGGAGTGTCATTTGATGTGTCAGATATATTTTGCTTTTGATTTGCTTAAATATATTGGATTTTTATTTTACAGATGATATAATCCGGCTTAATAAAAAACAAAAACAAATGCAGGCCCAGAAGACAAAACGCAGACTCCCAGTAAAAGGTCGGTTCTCCCAAGGGATTAAAAATGGACCAAGAGCTGTAGTGTCATCTAAAAGAGGTCAGTATATAAATATTCCTACTGTTATTGTTGCAGGATTTATTAGAGAGCCCATATGAGTTAAAATGTGACCCTCTTTTTCAAAACCTGAACAAAACTTTGACCAACAGGCTCAATAACAGTTACAGTTACATCAGCCATGTATTGTACGCAAATCAGTTCAGTGTTCTATGTAGAGCTTCTGTCTTTCAAGTTAAAGGAATAGTTCATACAAAAATGAATATTTTCTCATCATTTACTCACCCTCATGTCATCCCAGATGTGTATGATTTTGTTTCTTCTGCTGAACACAAATTAAGATTTTTAGAAGAATATTTCAGCTCTGTTGGTCCATAAAATGCAAGTGAATGGTGACCAGAATTTTTAAGCTCTAAAAAGCACATAAAGGCAGAATAAAATTAATCCATAAGACTCCAGTGGTTAAATCTGTATCTTCTGGAGCTATATAAGTGTGGGTGAGAAACAGAATGATAATTAAGTCTTTTTTTGTGTGATAAATTTGCCTCCCTGCCTAGTAGGTGTGATATGCACAAGGAAAGCGAATCTGCAAAATAAAAAAGGATGTGAAAGTGGAGATTTTGGAGTAAAAAAGGACTTGAATATTGATCTGTTTCTCACCCACACCTATCACAGTGCTTCAGAAGACATGGATTAAACCACTGGAGTCATATGGTTTACTTTTATTTAGGATCACTTTTTATGGAGTACCAAAAAGCACACAAAGGCATCATAAAAGTAATTCATATGACTCCAGTGGTTTAATCCATATCTGGGATGGCATGAGGGTGAGTAAATAATGAGAGACTTTACTTTTTTGGGTGAACTATCCCTTTAAAGGGATTTTGCATTGAAGGAAGATGTTTTTATTTGTCATTTGCAGGTGTTGGTGTTGTGAACAAGCGCTTTGGTCGGAACCGTAAACTTCCACTCGCAGTAGCCAGGCGTCGTGGGCAGGGGGTCATCACTGGGTTGGCAGCGAGGAAGAATGCTGCATTGCTTAAAGGTATCAGTCCACTCAACCGACCTGCCCAGAACCGGCCAATGCTGAACCGACAGGCAGCAAACAGCACAGCTTTTAACCAGGTATGATGTGTTGGATGCTGGATTTGTTCGGAAGGATGGTGATTATTTTGGGAATAGTCAACTTAAATTAAGGTGAATTTATTGTCATACATGTGCAAATTAATTGAGGTGTCATTTTTTCCACTTGTCTTTCCTCAGAGATCTCAGCCATTTGTCCCACGGCGTGACTCCCAGCGCAGACAGATGCAGCTCCAGAGGAGACCAAACCGACAGGTGGATTCACACAAACCTCAGAGCTCAGTTTCACACAGACCCTTTCGGCTCCGCAGGAAGTGGTGAGATGATTTGTTTTCTTTTATGTAGTCAGGGATAAAGGCAGAAGCTCTGTGGTTACTATGTACAGTGTCATGGTGTCCTGTGAAAGTACTCTTATTCTACAGAAACTCTACAGTTATTCAAATGAAAAACTAAACAATTGCAAGAAGAAATGTTATGTCAGATGTTAGAAGTTAGAACTTTTTAGCCAGAATTCAGAGTGATGTGTATGTAGCATTGAGTGAAAACAGACAACAAAATGTCAATGTGGTATTTGTAATTCAGTAAAATATTTTGAACAAACTTTTTTTTTTCCTTTGGAAAAACATGCACCGAATCATGCAGAATGAAACCAGAAACATGTATTAAAGTAAATAGGGTTAATTTCATGTTGGCTTTCAGGGATTTGAAACATCTCCAAGGCATCGTATGTGTGACCAAGGCCTGTTTTACTTTTTAGTTGTCGTCATGATGTAGAAACGTTTATCTGTAATGGCTTTCAAAGGTGTCAAGGTGTGATTGGTCATCTTTTTTTTTTTTCTTTCCCAGGAATGCTCCAGCTGCTCAGCAAACACAGAGAGAAGCTCGGCAGGCCACTTTCCTTTTCAGAAGAGGACTCAAGGTAAGAAGACAATTATCTTCCCACAGATATGTGGACAGATGAGACAAATGAGAAGCACAGAAGTTTATGTCTCTAGATTATGCATATATGGCAAAAAGTTTGTTTTACAATGCAAGTGAATGATGACCAAAACTTTGAAGCTCCAAAAAGGACATAAATGCAGCATAAAATAATCCATAAGATTCCAGTGGTTTAATCAACTGTAGTCTTTTGGCTCAATCATTATTTCAAGCTTGATTACACTTCCCAGTGCTTCACGCATGCGCAGTGTGTTAGTAAGTCTATCGAGCTTGACATAATGATAGCCAAGGATATTCATAGTGGAAAAGGAATTATATTTTGGTTTGTTCTCATCCAAAACCGATGTTTTTAGAAGTTGAAATTCTTTTAGCTCAGTTGTTCTCAAAGTGTGTGGCGCACCCCTTAACGTGGGCACGAAGGTATTGTTAGGAGGGCGCGGAAGACTGACACCTGCTTTATTTAAACTTTTGGCAGGCACCGCCGTGCGAACTGCACAGAGCATGTAATAGTGTCAGGTGAGCTCTCAGCTGCTCTTATGTAAACAAAGATGTCTTGCACGCCAGTTTCAAATGGGGGAAACGATGAATTAACACGGATATATATCAGTCGGACCCTCACACAACACTATCGGATAGCTTCAGAAGAATTTATATATAAGACACAAGAGTTAAGGATGACTTGTATGGTGCTTTTGGAACTTGGACAGCCTATCACCATCCCTCAGTCTTTTCAGTGACGCATAGTTACTTTTCTCAGGATGGGCCAATCACAGTCATTTATTTTTACAAATGCTTTTATAGATACTACTGAGGCAGATTAACATCCACAGGTATGAATCCTTGCAATTATTATCAATATCTTAAAAAAAAAAAAAGTTGTTGTTGTTTGAAAGTGGGGTGTGACCAAACTAATTTAATAACTACTGTTTTAACTTGACAAGGCGCTCCTGCGCGATTCGCTGAAAGCAATGGTCAGAGACATACGTCTAGTGCTTTTTTTACATAGAAACGTAATTGAGGATGCAAAATATGTGTTTAATGAATGGCCCCTAAATATGTAATAACCTGAAATAGTAACTGCACTGACTAAGATGTGATCAGAGAAAATCATGCTCAAGAATTGTGGCATACTTACTCTGATTGTACTTGCTTGACTTGTTTCTAGGTTCATGCGCAAGTTCAGAAGACAAAGTCGGCTCCACCCATACAGAGAACTCGAGCGTAAGTGAAACTCCTCAACAATCACCCAGTTTTATTTTATATATAACTATATCTACTGGTACAAAATGTTCTTTATGTTTGTTACTGTTTGAAGGACTCACTTGGGTCTTTTCCTCTTTCCCACCAGGTGGCGCACTCCTACAAACAACAATGGCATTCTCACCGTGTCAATAGACAACCCCACAGCAAGAACACAGCCCGAGTATGTTTATAGTCATTACACAGACATGAATAATAAAATCATGTCAAAACACAAATAAGAATTCATTGGAAAAACCTCCCAGCCCTATTTGAAATGGTATGGAATAAGATGTATAGATTAGATCTTGTATAACAAGCCACACACATTTCAAAACCACATGTTTTTGTTTCCAGCTTGTTAATTCAGTTTGACTGGTTTAACCTACACATACCAGTAGAGGTCTACAGATAACAATGGTGGTGAAAAAGGCTGATAACCAATTAATCTGCGAATTGCTTTTAAAACCGATTTTAAAGATTGTTACAAAATGTTCTTGTTCTTTCCATAATCTGACAGACTGAGGCTACAGAAATGAACAAAATCCCAGATGCAGTTTATTGTTCAATCGAAATCCCAATAATAACCAGAAAAAAATTATGATTTGGTGCATAACATGAGACTTTTTAACTATAAGCAAGCTCAAAACACATCAGTGACTTTTATATTAATATGATTGATTGAGACTTGGCCTCATTACAATGCTGTATATCAAGTATAACCTATATATTCACCAGTTAAAGGGTATATATATATGGGTTTATATATATATTATACACACACACACATTTCAAACAAGTTCCTCCTGAAAATGTGTATATTCCAATTTTAACTACAGAAAATGGGGAAATACATTGAAGTTTTGCGAGTTTTTTCCTTGCAGGCAGCAGATGTCCTAACTCCACCCCCACCATAACAGGAGCTTGTAAGGCTGTGTAGCCTACCAGGAACAACTCGTACACCTTTCTCCTATCGCGTGAAGGCCCAAGAAGTTTAAAAAAATAAATTGTGCTTTTTTAGCACTTTAAACAAACCTATTCATCGCAGAAATAATGTGTTAAATTTCCCAGCCCTATTTATTATTTTTCACAAGAAATGGAGATGCAATGTACAATGACGTGGCACATTTCCATATTGTCGCATTTTCCTTTGCATGCCCTCGCTGCAATTTAAAGCAATTGATTGTCTAATTAAACAAATAAATATGCTTTGAAGTGAGGATAAAAACATGGGGCGATGATGAAAGTTGTAGATACAACAAATCCCCATGAGGTGTCAGTGATTGTTTATATTTCACCTCAAGAGGCCACTGTTATACGGCAGAACCAAGACATTCTAACTAGAATCCTTCAGTGCCGGACTCGGGAGGAACATGGGAGGAAAATATGAAAATGATCGGCTTAAATTTATGCTAAAATACAATAGTTCCAAAAAGCAACTATCAGCACCGATTAATCTGTAAAACTGATATATCTGTCTGCCTCTACCTTCCAACATGCCTTAAATGCTGGGAGGAGTTTTGGCACACAGCTAATGACACATCTAGAATAAAAGCCTTGCATATGTATCTATTTCTCCAGGCCTGCCCAGTCTTGGTCCCTGCATCCTGTGACTTCAACACGTTCGTCAACTCCACCTAAAGAAGAACCAGAGAGGAAACCACCGAAGGGTGTTGCCCTGCAGTTTGATATCAACAGTGTTGGAAAACAGGTAAATCAACTTCTCGCCCTCTTTTGGACAGAAATATTGTATTTGTTTTAGTCTTATTGTGTCCTTCTCGAGGTAATTAGATCATGCTTTTTTTTTTTACTCATCAGCCAATCACACAGTTAGAGGGGTTAAAAATGTTTAAGAATCCAATTTTTGTTGATCTTTTGAGAGAATTGTTCATTATGTTGGCTTGAAAAATCCAGTATCCTGTATAGTTTCAAGCAACATCCATCAAACTTGGTACAGACCTTCAGATTTGGGTTGCTATGAGTTGCTTCGAACTGATTGGACTTATGGTTTACCGATAATCAAAAAGACTTGAAGACTTACATTGGTGGAATGTTCAAACAGGCCATGGAATGTTTGTGATTTCAAACTCCAACTGTCAAACCAAACAAATGTAAACCAGAGACTATTTAGCAGAGATGGGCCACTTCTATTAAAATGAATGGGAGAAATTGGAATGCTCAACCAGGGAGCTAAGCACCCAACGGTCAACAGATGTTGAAAGGAAGTCCTGCCTTACAGGTAAAAGATATCACCTGTCAATCAACTCGAGAATGCGTTATTAGCTATTCAAGCCGGGAACATTTTTTTTTTTTTTTAGCATAATGTTAGATAATCACAATTTATTAAACCAGTGTTGTTTGATTTTACTGCTGATTAAAATATGCTCTTTGATCGTAATCTTGACCAACCGTTTTTGAGATTTCGGTGTTTCCCCCCATTTTAAGTCGATAAGAGCTGCACTGACATGACTGGAAATAGCCTTTCCGAGAGTGTTCCAAAGATGGCCGACAGTCGGCTGACTTGCTAGAAAGACTTTGTGTATATTCTTTTTCTATCTGTCTGAATGTTGGGCCTGTAAAACCTGTATAAACCTTAAGAATACTTTAAACCAGGGTTCCTCAATAGGCAGCCCAATAGAGTGACAAATGTTTGGCTCAGACATTCTGCTCACACAAAACACATGACGATTTTAAGAGACAAGCTTACGACGAAAAAATCCATAAAAACAATTCTACAAACATTTATACCAGTCTGCTGACCTGCCCAGCTGTCAATGCTAGAGCTTAATATATTGAATGCTGTTAAAGCATTTATTTAGCTTATTTGGCATAACTGTTTCATTATGTTCTTTCCACGGTGCTGATGCATTCTGAGGAGTGTATTATCTGTGTATTATAAGTGAGATCTTTTCTTTATTGAAATTATTGCAATATTTTGTTAAATTATCCTTATACGAGCAATATGTAACATTAACATCAAGCGTTTAAAATGGGTACTGCAGTCCAAATTCAAAATATTGGAGAGTTGTCTCCCCCACCCCCTCCTCCCCAGACTCAGCTCACATGGGTTGCAAGGTTGAGGACAAGCAACAGGAACGAACAAACTGACAATGGCAAGCAATGAGCCTTACACTAAGTTGATCAGCTAGTGTGTATGTTTGTTAAGTTTTTATGGTTTACCAATTATAACCAGCTCATGTGGGTTTTTACAACACATGTCGATGTAGATGTATTGCTAGCTTCCACGGCTGCAGCGTGATGTTTTCCCGCTAACTTGTTTCAAATCTTCAACCCGGGGTGTCGAAATACTATTGGGAAATGGGAAGTGGGCGGGATCACACAGGCCAAAACACACACTATATTAGACTTGACAACTTATTCTTTTTAATTCTAATAGCCAAAAAACATCAACGATTGAGCCAATGTTGCTGAGTCAGATTTAACTTGTTTCGTGAAGTGTGTTTGGTGTAGTCTGAGAAAGGGATGACATTGCATAGAGGAAACTGGTTTTTTTTAATTATATTTTTAAAACGCAAATGTGGTCACCACACTTCCCCCAGTCATAATATCGGTGCAGTGGTTTGAGGGGTTAATAAGCATTACAAATAATCAACTGTTTTCAAAAATAAGACTTGAGAACTGAATATACATGGGTTTTGTGATTACGGTGCGGTCATTGCAATTATCTTAATGAATGCTCATTTTATTTCCCACAAAGGTAGAAAAATACATTTTTAAATAAAGCAAAGCAAGACTTGTTTGGCTTTATGTTGTGGGCAGAATTTTGCTGGTATGCATTATTCCCACACAAGTCTGTAGAGAGGAAGGTAAACAGCAGGTGATCGAGGCACAGTGAGTGATTGCCCTCATCCTGTGCTCAAGCATTTCTGTCCTGATGAGGGTGCTCTGTTCTGGGACAACGCCCCATCCGCACAGTGCAGGGAAGATCTCAAAGTGGTTTGAACAAGTGTGCCATAGATCATGACCGTATATTATCAGAATCCAATTAAACATCAAATATACTGAAAGTGATCATTGTGTTACGGTAGCATAGTAAACGACAGCATGCCACAGATGCTGTTGATAGAGTTTAAAGGAATATTCTGAGTTCAGTTCAAGTTAAGCTCAATCAACAGCATTTGTGGCATAATGTTGATTACCACGAAAATGTATTTCGACTTGACCCTCCTTTTTCTTTTAACTCGTATTGAACCCAGAACATTTGTTTTAATAAGTGTAGAACTTGAATCTGTTTTTTATTCTATTTGGAGGAAAAAGGCATTGTTCAATAACGTGCAATATTGCCAAAATCGGTTCTAGTAAACCTGATTGTCACCTTGATTTGTTCTCTTTTGTGTTATCAGACGGGAATGACCCTAAACGAGCGGTTTCGCATTCTGAAGGACCAGCGTGTGGCGGGAGCACATCAGAGCAGTAAAGGAGGCCGATTCGTCACTGTGGCCTAGATCTGAACTCTTGAGACACTGCTCATAGCTCATCACTCATCACACACACACACACACTGAGCCACACCAATCCTACAGAACCCAACAGACAAATAAGGACCGTTGCTGAACCAATGCTGTTTATGACTCGAATTCAAACACATTGAATTTCCCTGGTTGAAAGTGGACCAGAAACTGAATGCAGCTATTTTGTTTTTTGCAAGAGTTGGGGAAGTGTTTGATTTAGTTTTTTGTAAATGTCTGCTGTCCTCTCCACACTAAGCAAGCATAACTCTCGTCCCTCAATTTCAGTTACCATTGTATTGTCTTCTAAACTGCCCTTGATGTTCGATTGAGTTCTGTTTTTTTATATAAGCATAATACAGTTGCAGCTCAAAATCAATTGAACGTTTTCTGGTTAGACCTTGTCTTTGTGTTTCCTAAAGCTGTTGAATGAAGAAGATTGCATTTCTTTTGTAGAGCAAAAAAAAAAAAAAGTCTTAAGATGTTTTATAATGTTTCAATTAAACAAATGCAACATTGTGCACAAAATGTTGTCTTTCATTTTGTGAGAATTGAAAAGTGCTTTGAATTGTTTCTGCAATACAACACATTAACTAAGAGTGGATGAAATGTAATATTTAATTTAACAGTATAGGGCAAGTTTCTGCTACACAACAGACTGAAAAAAGTGCAGCAACTTTCTGCCTTTTATTCATTTTTGTTTTTAGAGTGCTTGTTTTCTACTCAATGAATGCTGTGCAGTATACACCTGCTATGACTTCCTCACCTTTTTTCACCTCTCATCTTACATTTTTAATAACATTTTGTGAAAAATGTTTTTTTTTTATAAAGTCCTTTAAAGTTTTTAAAATGTTGACGTGGTCTTCTGCTGTTGTAGCACATCCGCCTTGAGGTTTGCCTTGTTCATTCTGAGATGCTGTTCTGCTCACTACAATTGTACAGAGTGGTTATCTGAGTTACTGTAGACTTGCTCAAACCAGTCTGGCCATTCTCCATTTACCTTTCTCATCAACAAGGTGTTTCCATCCACAGAACTGCTGCTCACTGGATGTTTATTGTTTTTGGCACCATTCAGAGTAAATTCTAGAGACTGTTGTGTGTGAAAATCCCAGGAGATCATCAGTTACAGAAATACTCAAAACAGTCCATCTGGCATCAACAATCATTGCCACGGTCTAAACCACTGATATACATTTTTTTTTTACCCATTCTGATGGTTGATGTGAACATTAGCTGAATCTCCTGACCTTTATCTGCATGATTTTATGCATTGCAGCTGCACAACTGACTAATAAAGATAATCGCATTAACAAGTAGGTGTACAGGTGTACCTCATAAAATGCTCAGTGAGGGTATATTTGCATTACTTTGTTTATTCATCACACTTGAAAGAAGTTGAGCATATTGCATTGTCGGATACAGTCTGCCTCGGCAGCGTGCTTTGTTGTACACTGCACATGTTTGAAAATTTGCATTTTGTACACATTATAGATACCATGTAGAAATACAGTAGTAAGGTTAATTTGGTAATCTGAACATAGCACACATCTTTTGTAGGGATGCAAGGTATTAAGTAAAACCACATAAAACTTGTATGACTGGTGTGTAAATTATTCCATTAGATCATACACACAAAGAATTAATGTAAACTTGATCAAAAAATAGATGAGGGTGTCTGCATATTTGAATGCCTGGAATCTAATGATGTGATCAAGTCAATGTGTACTTAGTAAGGAACCCACAAATTATGGCAGATGTGTATTGTTTGCTCCCAGTGTGTGGAGGTCACTGCCTACGGTAGAATCATGCTAGTGTGAAAAGTGCATAAAGCGGAGATAAAAACATTACAGGACATTCAAAAATCTTAGAATGGTTTCTGGAGAAATGTGCATAAAAAAACTTGATTTGTAATTTGAATATTGCATTTATTTAAATACATTAGAATTTGCAAATGTAACAACTATTGGCATATGAAATTCAAACACCATTTAAATGAACAAAACATGGCTCACTTCATTTTCTGTGAATAGTGTGTCTCACACACTAGTTTATTTTCACCACACTTTTTCCATCTCCATATCTCCTCCCCCCGCCGACACTGTTCACAGACTACTTACAATACGAGTGCCCGATACAAATATGAGGTAAGAAAGTGGTTTGACATTTACAGAAGACAGATCATGCAGAACATGCCTAAAAGCAACGAAAATAGTTTTGTTGGGAACAATTAAGAAAAAAAAAAAAAGTACACAGTGTGTGCAAAATAAAATAATGAATTACACAGCTTTGCATCTTTGGTTACGAAATAGGCTGAACAATTTCACAGTTTTTTTTGTTTTTTTTTAATCCCCTTCCCGACCCTAAAACATACAAGACATCAGGGTAGGGGGTAGGAGAATATGGCAACTGACTTCTTTTTTTCCCCAACATACTAGCAACAGAAGTTTTCTTCATCAGGATAGATCATTGAGGATTCAGTTTTGATCTTTTCCCACAAACCTGTACAAACTTATGCTCTCTTTATTCTTTACACTATACAAAATATACATTCACGCCAGGTCTCGACCCCTTCAAATTCTTTATCTGCTAAGAAATTTAGCTGTTAGTGTTTGAAATCTACCCACTGCTACTTTGTTGTTGTTGTTTGGTGTATTGATGGTTTATGTCGTAGACTGCTGCTGAGTTTTATGACCAATAATTGTCAAATTGAAAGGTTCCTCTGTGACATTGTTCCTCTCTAAAAATAGCAGCTCTATAATAAATAACAAACATTACAATTTAATTTGACTAGTCAATCAAAACCATGTTGTAAAGTATGGTGGCTCTGAAAATAGACTCTTGCTTCTTACAATATGAAAACTGCAATGCTAAAAAATACACCTCTTTCATGGCTGGATTCTCTTTATTAAAAAAATAACTCTGTAATTTGGGGTCAGTCTCTCTCCACAAACCTCATCCAGGAGAGCAGAGCCAAGCGGGACCCTGATCAAGACCATGGTCCACAAGCATGCGAACGTTGTGCCAGAGCAGAAAACGCCACTCTGGTCTTGACAATGGAAAGGCCGGCAGTAAGAATGCTCACCGAAACACTGCTGGTAGTGAACAAGACAGATTTTCTGCTGTTGTAATAATATATATACGTAATTAGAGGCTTGCATTCTCTCCACTGAGGAAGAGCAAGGATGCACTTCAAGCGGAGGTGACATTGGGCTGCTGTTGTCGTGGTAGAGAGTCCATGGTCATACTGGTGTCCAGCTGAAGGTAAGGCTGTGGGGGCTGCTGGGGCTGGGCCGTGCTGGGCTCGAGCTGGGAGGGAGCGCTGGAGGGGTTTGAGCTGGACTGGACGGAGAGCTGGGAGAGCTGCTCGCTGTTGGCCAGAGACTTGAGCACAGCGTTCTCTCGCTCCAGTACAGAGTTCCTCTCAAAGAGCTCCTTTATCTGCTCCTTCAATACCTCCACCTCCTCCCGCACAGCATACATCAGATGGCTTTTCACTAAATCCTGCAGGATGGGGCCAAAACATGACATCACATTTCAGAAACAATTGCAGTACAATACTTATCCACATAATGTGATGACATTTACTGCAATCACTACTACCACTACAGCTAATAATAGTAATAATGATCATTTATTGACTAAATGTAACAAATAAAATATATTTATTATGTACTATTAATTATATTATAGATTATACATTTATTGTAATATATTTATTTGCTTATTACAATATACTTATTAATTATATTTATATATTTAATAGATAATTATGTATTTATTCACAATATATTTTATTACATTTGTGTTTATAAAAATGTATAATATACATATATATATATATATATATATATATATATATATATATATATATATATATATATATATATATATAACATTAATGCATAGTAAATTCAAATAAATGTAAATACATACATTTTATAAATATGTAATTAAATAAATATTATATTTACAACTAATTGCAATTTTAAATAGAATACATAAAATCTTACCATTGCTTGCTCTATTTTATTATCAATGGCGACGACACTCACTCCTGAGGCACTGCAATGGAAATAAAAAGAGACACATTTAAAACATTTGTTCCATGAGATTCATAAAAACCATGTTCTGTTTTGCAGACATTTTTAAAACCTGCACATTAAAGAATAATACACTGTTGTAGCGTAACATTTGGTGTTATATTGAACACCTATTCAACCGCGCCACTCTAAACACAAGTCAATCATCCAACAGAACGCCACAATTCCCGCCAATATTACCTGGTGCGCCCACAAATCAAATGGCTCGCGGAAGAGAAGCGCGAGAGTGCAGGTGAGAACTGCAGTGCGCGAGTCAGTCTGCTACTCATAACGACAACGAACGATCACAAACAGCTCAAACACTAGAGTACAATGAAGGACTGAAGTGTACAGTGGTGTGTGGTGGGCGGCAACCCACATCTGATACTTTTACAGGATTTTCTTCCCAAAGCAGGTGGAGTCTAACGTTGCTTCTATTTGAAAACATTCGAGAGAAAACAGTGGCGTCATTTAAAAAAAGTAAAAGTAGCCACATTCTGCCCGAATTTCAACTGCATTACGGTGTAAGCATGAAGTGCGGGTGCAGCCTTCAGTCCTGCCCTGTCTTCAATTGAGAATATATGGTGTATATAAGGAGCAAAATACGGCAACAAAGAACCCGTAAAATTGTACAGTTAAAGACCTGAATAAAGGATGAATAGGGAAAATTCAGCTTGCTAAACGTCTTCAGTGCCCAAATACTTGGAGGTTACAATAAGGCACTTACAATGGAAATTAATGTTGCCAATTTCTGGAGGGTTTAAAAAGGCAAAAATATAAAGCTTATAATTTAAAAAAGCAACTGCATTAATTCATCTGTTAAAACCCATGTATTATCTGAGCTGTGAAGTTGTTTAAATTGTCTTTTTTTATTTAAAGTGATTTTAGGGTTTTAAGGTTTGTTGACATCGTCATGGCAACATAGTTGTAAAATTGGCTATAACTTTACACAGAAAATGTTAGCAAGTGATTTTATCCTTTATGTCCTTTATGTCTTGTGGCTATACTTTTGAAACAGTTAGTATTTTAACATTCAATAATTGGCCCCCAATCACTTCCGTTGGTACTGCCACACTGTAACCCAGATTTTTACTTTTTTTTTTTAAGAGGAATGGGGGGGCCTGGTAGCTCATCGAGTAAAGACGCTGACTACCACCACTAGAGTCACGAGTTCAAATCTAAGGTGTGTGGAGCGTCTCCAGCCAGGTCTCCTAAGCAACCAATTGGCCCGGTTGCTAGGGTGGGTAGTCACGTTGGGTTAACCTCCTTTTGGTCGCTATAATGTGGTTCTCGCTCTCGGTGGGGCGCGTGGCGAGTTGTGTGTGGATGCCGCGGAGAACAGCGTGAGCCTCCACACACGCCATGTCTCCACGGTAACGTGCTCAACAAGCCAGGTGACAGGTTTGCGGATTGACTGTCTCAGGCATGGAGGCAACCGAGATTCGTCCTCTGCCACCCAGATTGAAGTGAGTCACTACGCCACCTTGAGGACTTAAGAGCGCATTGGGCATTCCAAATTAGGGAGAAAAAAAAAAAGAGGAACGAACGAGTTGAAATATGTTTTTGTTGTAATCAACATGTATTGAAGCCGGAACATTCCTTTAAGTGTTATTATAAGAAATGGTGATGTTACATAGGGTAAACACAAACACTCAACTGTACCAACTTTCTTGGAGTTTGTTGCAATCATCTGATTTGCAATGTTTATATAAAAAAATAATAATAAACTTCACAAGATAATAATGATGTGTTGTTGTATTGCTTTCAACATAGTACAGTGTGAATAGACCTTACAAATCTCTACTTGGTTTTTATTAGCATTTTCCATACTGTCCCAACTTTTTCAGAATTTGGGTTATACAATAAAGCTGAAACTCTATGGGAAAGTCAGAACTGATTAGGCCCTCAGTCAGGCTGCTTCACAGACTATTTTTACATGCACTTAAGGAAATGGTTAATTCCAGGGCTTTTGCAGAAATAGGCATTTTGAGACCTCACATAAACAAAACGAAACTTACGAAACTTCAGGGAGTAGGAGAAAGCGGTTTAACACCAAGGTTTTCTTCCAGAAAACACAGCTTATGTTGTCATGTAAACGCACAAGCGGCATTGTTACAGGTTTTTGAGTGTGCATTTTCGTGAACAGACCGGATAACAATCGTCATAGGATGGAGCCCCTCAACAGGTCAGCACTGCAGAAAGATTTAGACATTTCTGGGAGTACAGCGGGAAAAGCACATAAACTATAAACTGTCCACACCAATGTAAAATATCGACTGCAACCCTCTACGGTCATGTTGGAGAAAGAATTGCCACTGGATAGTACATTTAAATTTGTACTCAACAGACTTATATAGATATATTTCCAAAGTACATATATCAATACAGTATGCAGAATTGTACATTTTATTCATATGAAGTCATTAAAGTGACTTCATATGAATACAAGCTGTTGCCTCTATTTGAAATTCCATAATTCTTTTTAACATAATATATACAAGGTTGGAACTTAATAATTAACATAGAAATACACGTAACAGTTAGGCTATAATTTTATAATTACAATTTAATACATTACATTATTAATAATTTAACTGCTACTATATCAAAACAACTACGCAAAACATGTTTTTACCAAAACCTTGCATAGTTGCAGCATGAGCCTATTTGTTAAATTCTTTAATTACATTGTTTTCTTAAGTTAAAATATTGAACTATGCATGATTTACACATTTATTACACTTACTTTATTTTGTTTTATATGCACTTGTGTGATTTACTTTGAGTTTACAGTGACATGTATAAAAAGCACTAAATTGGTAAGAGATCGCTCTCTTAAAGACAATGGCCGCCCGCAGTGTAAAAAACTAGACTAAAACCAGCTTCATAATCTCCAGATTCTAATTCAGTAAACAAATCAATAACTACACAAATCAATAACTAATTAATAAAGTTATTTACTCGCCATGTAGAGGGGCTGGACTGTCCATTACATACGTGTATATGCACTGGTTACAGTACATTGTGGGAATCCCAGAGTTTTAAAAGGAGAGAAATGTCACTATTGCAGCGTAATCCTGCTGCAGGTAATGGTAGAAAGTAAAGAAAACAAGCACAGCAACAATTCTGGAATATGGAAATATAGTGAAACACTGGAGAACAAAATAGCGAAGTCTTCCTCAGATGCCACATTTGTGATTTACACAAGTGCTGCGGGGAAATTAAGTTGCTGTGGAGAAAGCTGCTTACTGACCGAGCTTCATATATACAGGAGAAAAGAGAAAGTCGTAAATATATACACTGTTTGTGCCTTAAGCAATAAACAGCTTTCTAGTGTCCATTTAAATGTAGTCATTGTCGTGAAATGCCATAACGTCCAAATAACAAAAAAAATCTAAAATTGGCAGAATTTGACAAAGCTCAACAGTACATTTGGACAGTGCAAAAGTGTTCCGTTAGACCAGCCCCGACCAGTAATTGGCTAAATGGGCAGTGGTGGCTCAGTGGTTGAGGCTCAGGGTTACTGACCAGTAGGTCGTGGGTTCAAGCCCCAGCACCACCAAGATCCCACTGTTGGGCCCGTGAGCAAGGCACTTAACTCCAGGTTGCTCCGGGGGTATTATCCATGTAATAAGTGCACTGTAAGTCACTTTGGATAAAAGCGTCTGCCAAATGCATAAATGTAAATGTGAAAGTCACTTCCACATAAATTTAGATTTATAGTAAAAAAGGACTTAAAAATTTATGTTTCTTAACCGCACCTTTCATATCACTTTAGAAGATATGGATTTAAACACTGGAGTCTTATGAATTACTTTCATGCTGCCTGTGTGTGCTTTTTGCACCTTCTGAGCTTCTGATTCATTTGCATTAAATGGATCTACAGAGCTGAAATATTCTTCTAAGTCTTAATTTGTGTCAGCAGAAGAAAGAAAATAATACACATCTGGCATGGAATGAGGGTGAGTAAATAATGAGAGAACTTTCATTTTTGGGTGAACTATCCCTTTAAAATTGTGATATGTCCTAGTGTGAATATTAAACCAAAATGGTTGCAGCTCATAATCTGAAAACACCCCATTTTATAAGCATCACACAGTGTGATTAGTTAAGTAGATAACAGAACAGAGTTCAAATACACTGTGACATTCTATAATTAAATCGCAGTATTTTGCTCTTCAATAATCACACTGGGTCATATAACCAACGTCTTATCCAAAAGTGTGAAAACTACAAATCATGAAAACAGAATCAGAAAAGCCTTGTCAAAATATAAGTTTGTTTCAAAATAAAAGCTTGACGCTTGCTTGGAATTTAAGATAATGTGAGAAATATAATACAAGTATTTAGTCAAATGTATTTCATTATTATTAGGGGTTCAAGCGCTTAGCGCTGAAACCCTATTGTAATTGTTAAGATTTTTATTATTAATATTATTATAATTCCACCATATAACTGATCGGGCAGAGCAAGGTAACTTGGTCAGATGGTAGTATTGCTTGCTACTCAGAAACAAGGACAATAGGGGGCACTACGTGAAACTGCTCTTAACCGTTTGTCGTAGACAAGTGCATTATTATCATTGGAATCATTGGCTCAAACCAAACAAAACGTATATCTCCGATTTAATATCAGTCTATAAAAATTCCGGCAAATTATTTTCATAAAACCTACTTTTGCGAACTAGTCCTAGGTTTTTTTTTGTCCGATCGATACCAAACCAGAGCCAAATGATTCTATGGAGTCTCAATATCAAAAGAAAATTTTGAAATTTCGACTCGAGCTTGCTACGGTATGCGAAAACGACGGAAGTAGGAGTGGCCAATTTTACGTAACTGGCTAGAACTCTTGAAGGAAATGAGATCTCTTCACCAAACTTGGCATGCTTATGTAAGAGGTCAACCCTTGGTCGTCCAGAAAAATTGCGCTATAATACCAAAAAAACATGAAATTGGCTGTAACTACGCAACCGCTAGTCTAACTGAGTTGAAAATCGGCATGCAGTGTCTTTTTCCAAGGTGCCATGACTGTCTACGAGGACATTGGCGTATCTAAAAAAACATGGCCGGCATCGGCCAATTAAATTTGAGCACCTATTAGACAAGGTTAACGGAGGCCGATCGGCACAAAACTCAGTGTACTTGTTTGACTACTAGTTGTAGAGGTCTTTGAGAAATTTGAAAGAAATCGGACATCGAGTGGCGCTAACTAAACTGAAACTCATGCTGATTTTAACACATAGACACAATATAAATATCATAAGTTAGATCTCCTCAATCAGAACAACTTTGCCTCAAGAAGCACTGCTGTCAATCAAATCATTCATTTAAATATTCATGATTATGTAAAAAAACCTACTTTTGCAAACTAGTCCTAGGTTTTTTGCTTAAACTCAATTAAACTAATGCAGTACAATTCTCTGTACTCTCTAGGTCAATAGTTATCAAAAAATTTGGAACTTTAACTTTTGGATAGCTATAACAGGGTCATTTAGAAAATGGGTTGGCAAAATATACTCAAAATCCTATAAATCCTAAACGAAAAGTCTAAACTTCACAAAAGTGAGCACATGCAACAAATAATTCTAAATAAGCATACAAACATTTTTGGAGATTGAACAATAGGTGGTACTATAACTGTTAAAAAGTTTTAAAAAGCACATATTTCCATGGTAAATTAAATGTATTGGCTGTAAATTGTCTTTTCCATCTATGATCTAGGTGGTTACATGCTTGCTAAAAATACCTTTTTACGCATGTAGGCCTTAAACCACTTGAACATCGTTAATTGCAGCTATCTGCTATATTTATGATTATTATTATTATTTTTAACCTACATCTCACAAGAGTGCTGTTGTACTGAATATAAATTTTCATCAATGTTTTCATTTATAATGTGATGCTCTGTTGTGCAGCACTTTATTTGACAAAAATAGGACCAATGTTGAGTTTTGATTATTTTGTGAGGATCTTTACTAAAGCACTTAATTTGAATGAAAAAAAAATATGTAGTATTAGTTTCTATTTTCATTTGATTAAACACAATTTCGACGATGAAATCTAATTAAACTTTAAAACATGGAATTTTAAACTTGTAATTTGGGGGTATAAAACTGTTTGTATAGGGTCCTATTTGATAAACTTGAAGACATTTTTACTTGAGAAACACGAAGGAAATATGCTTTATGTAACATTTTAATAGGCTCAAGGAGTGTGTTCAATTGCATTTTACCTATTTTTTCAGTGGTATTGAAATTGGTATCAAGAAACTTCTTTCTGCAATATTTATTCGAATCGTAAAAATACGATTCAAATTTTGCCAAGTTTTGCTTTGCTGGCCATATATACAGTGAGACGCATGTTAATCCTGTACACACAAACTAAAACTGCCAGTTATAACAGAATGCACTGGGTGGCGCTGTTGAGTGTGGACAGAAGTTGATCACATTTGTGGAGCAAACGGTTCTATCTGTACGTTCAGATGGACACCAGAAAAGTGGCTTACTGCGAGAATGTGGCTTACTGCGAGAAAGCTGGTTTCTGTTTAAAGAGTCCCCGTAGCAACGTGATTCCTGCAACGCTTCTGTAAACATGACATCCGAGAAAGACAATGCTAGCTGAGGTAAGGGACATTCCATTAGTTAAACTGGTGTGTATAAGTGAGTATAGTTTACTGAATACGTGGATATGCTTTTTTTCCTCAACAAAAATATGAGATACAATGAGATACAATATAAACATAACTATTATATGCTGAGTGTTTATAGTCATCCTGTACGTTAACTGCGTCAGTCTCCTTCATTAGCATTTTTTTTCTTCGCTTTGTTTTCACGCATTGCTTGTCATATATATATATATATATATATATATATATATATATATATATATATATATATATATATAAATATTAAGTGCATTACATTCTTGTGGCAGAAGAGCTAATAATTTATAAGACAATACAAAAAGCGGCTTTAGAATACCATGTATTGTTTACTACCATATTATTGAACATAAACCAATCATTGGCATACAGTTCACAGTAAGCCATTTCGCAAGTGAGTTTGTCAATAAGTTCGAGATTTATTATGAAGGCTTGTTTAAGGACCCGTCAATGTACACCTGTGTCAGATGGACGCTTGTGTAGCATCTCGGGTGCGTTGCGTCATAAACATACATTTTTAGGTCACTGTGTCAAGTTAAATAGTTTAATACTTAGAACACATCTTGAGATCCCTTAGTTTGAATTTGCGCTCCATCAAGTGTTTTGAACGCAAGAAAGTAACGAATGTTCGTGTTGTGTTGTCTGCCGGATGATTGTTTTCTTCACTGTATAAACTGTGCATTACCACAGAGCTGAAGTTTCACTTACTGCCCTCTGGAGTAAACAGGTGGTACTACAAGCTTGCATTTCTCAGGAATCTTCCTTATTACAGTCCGTGGGTGTTGCAATTAATTGCGTTAATTTTTTGAATAAAATTAATCACACTGAATTATCATGTTAAATCGTCAGCCCTAAAATAAATAAATAAATAAATAAATAAATAAATAAATAAATAAATAAATATATATATATATATATATATATATATATATATATATATATATATAAACACACATGATATAAGCTTGTTTTTTTAATGGTGAAGCAACCTTTATGACAAAAAAAAAATATTTTACAACATCTCTTTCTCATTAATTACCTTCATTTAAATAATAGAATATTCAAATAATAGTTTTTTATGAGCTTAAATATTTGAATACCAAATTATTGATGAATGCCCATCCCTAGTATAGGTATCAACTTCTGAAACTTTGGTACTGTGACAACACTATTATCCATCCATCTCTCCATCACAACCCTCCTTACTTGTTAAATAAATATATTTATGGCACTGAAGCCACAGATACAGGTTTGATGTGTAGACCCTGACTGCCATTGAGGTCATTAAATGAAAGAGACATTCTGTACTTTTCCCTGCAATTTACTTGCACAGGAATAGAGCAAAAGCAGATTAGCATCAACCAAAAAAGGCCTCTTTAAGAGGAAATGTATTCAATACAAAAAGCGTACTGATACAATTTGAGACTGTGAATGTTCTCCAAGCTGTTTAAAGGGCACACTGACAATAAACTTCCACAAACATAGGATAAACTTACATGCACACTGAATAATTAGTCTCATAATGAGAAGTCAAAGTGACAACATTTCAAAAATTACCCAATTCATTCATTTAAAATGCAATTTTGTTTCAAAAACAGGTACATATGTCCACAGTGTCCAGAGCGAACACAAAAGCAGTGCATTGGGTCTCATCACTAATGTCACAAGACTGACCCAAGACTATAACCATGAAGATCTTTGCACCAAAAGAAAGTATGTTGGGGAACTTGTTAGAATGACATTTTAGATCCAGTCTTGCAACATATTAAGACCACAGCAGTGGCTGAAGTTAACCTCAAGCAAAAGTATTCAAAGGCTGCAGCCTTGTCCAGCCAACCAAAGGATAACTTGTCTTATATGACTCTCTTCATTCTTGTTTTCAAGAAATATGAAGCTGGAGTATCCGAGGTCAGATCGTAATATTAGAGCAAGAATCAATACTGACTCAACTCAGCAAAATGTCATGAATAGCTGCAAGGTGGAAAGTCACTTATTACACCAGTACCTGACAAGAAGAGGGAGGAAACCAAGTCAATAAACTTGCGAATACTGTTAAACCAGGCCAAGGGCGTCACTGATTTCAACTTGAATAACAAAAATGGTGTAAGAGTTGGTAAATTTGATTCATTTCCATTTTCATGGAACAATATAGTCTATAAAGCAGTTTGAGGGTGTAGGAAGACTTGATTGTATCATGGGAATGGGCAAAACTGCAGAACTCGTTTAATGCGGCTTGTTGGCCACGATTATCTGATTGGTAAACCTCTCTTCAGGGTAGTGTAGTTCTGCACTAGGGCTGGACGATATGCAAAAAATATTTAATGAATAATCGCCTTAAAAATATATCACGTTTTCTCTTGGGTCAAAAATGGTCTTCGGTGGTGGCAACGTACACATTCATTGCGATGCAGTTTTGTTTTTTCATAATTGCATTTAATATTTAAGATGAGTTATAGCATTTCATGTTTATAATGAATATTATTTATTTTTGTTCATGTGAGCATCTAGAAACTTCTGAACACCTTATTTATGGGCTCATTATAATATTCATGAATAAACCACTTTACTGATTTGGGACTGTGCTTCTATAGTAAGTGTGTTTGTTTCCTACTTCATAGCAGATATTGTTTTTCTTTTATCTGACTATTGATAATTTCGGAATCCAAATTTATGAATTTGGATTCATGTATGATTTTATCACTTTATTTCTTAGTTTCTTTAATACAAATATATATATATATATATATATTAGGCTACTGAACCTGCAGAGTTGCGTTCACAATGCATGCTAACCGCAAACTGGTCCGTGGAAATAAAGCGAACTAAAATCATAGCACCTCCTGTGATGATCGGAGATCATTTGCAGCATTCTCATAGACAACATTGGGGGGGATGGATGATCACAAGTGAAAAATCACAAAAAGTGAACGCTTGTTCTATGAGACTTTTTGTCAGATTTCATCGATATTCGATAACATTGTCCTATCGCCCAGCCCTAATCTGCACCAGGAATTCTGCTTTTAAACATGATTTCTGTTTGAAATAATGCAGTTTGATGGCTTCAGCAAAAGCATATTCCATTTATTAACAACCACACAGTTCATGGTAGGTCTGTCTTTAAAGATTTATAAGTTAATCATTAAATATATATATTTTTTTATGGAAAAATTAATGGGATTTTTACCTCCGGAAGAGCTTAACTGCAGCTCCACACTGGCTTTCAGTTAATTCAAGATTAATTGTGTAATTGAACACAAGCAATGAGTTTGAAATGCACCAATCCAATTTGGGATTTTATTCCATGTTTATCGATATTGCACTTTTTCATATGAGCATTATTGGCATTGTAAGCATATCAGAGAGCACCAAGCCTTAAAGCCATGCTTGGCCCATGCAGCACACTTCAAACATTTGCGTTCACACCAGGGTCTGTCCCATTACTGTACCTATCACAGGTCATCTTTGAGTCCTTAAGCCTACTGCCAGACTGGAAGGCTTGGAAGAAAGCTGTGGAGGGGTTCCTGCACTCCATCCAGCAGAAAAAGAGAAATAGAAGAGTTACATAAGAAATTGAGAAAGTACAGTAAGTAAACCCCCAAGAGTGGGCATCTGGATTAAGTATCTAATTGCAGGCTTTCATCCATCAATCCCCAATTCCTAAGGCACGTTAATATAGTTATACAGTCGTATTTACTTAGAAACTAATTAAAAGTTATGCTAACTTGCAGTCTGCTTAAATGCTCCATTTGATAATATATGAAAATAACGGAAGTAAACATATTGGGCTAAGAGACACAACCTTTTGAGTATTCACAATGTAGTCGTGAGACTCGTGATGTTGCGGACTATATAAAATCAAGCAACATTATTTTTATGTTGTTTTATTCGGCTAAAAAGTTTACAAATCAGTCCAATTGGCCTAATTTCCCGATCCCTCCTTTTCTTGGCACTCACGATTATAAGACCGTGAGAAGTTAATAGCATCTGTCATTTTTACTTCAATAGCAACTTTAAATTCTGTTACATACATTTGATTCATTTCTGTGAATCAGTTTAAATTGTCTGTATCAATTCAATGATTCAAAACTCTGAGATTTCAGAGCAACTACATAAATTCTGAGATATCAAATATCCTGAAAAATATTAAGATGCCATTTTTAAACTACAGAGTGCAACGGTGCCCACCCACTTTTCAGCCAGCCTGATTTGGGAAGTGTTTTTCCCATTCTTTTTTTTCAATAGAGATTTCATAAAATCCTACCCAAAAGTTCTGAGCCATGAACAAACCAACCAGCTCCGAAGTAAATACCAAAATTACAAACTTTGATTTCAAGCAAAAAAGTATTTAAACCATGCAAAAAGACAAAAATATAAGCGACTATACGTAACCTCTTTCATGAGAGAATTAACTACAATCCCATGAAGCACTGCGAATGATGTAATAGAATTAAAACGATTAAAAAAAAGTTAATGGTTATACATTTTTAAACAAATTTGCAAAACATTCAGATACGTACAGTTTGAGAGAGTAAGGAGACTGACACGTTTGCGTCATTTGGCAGTGCATCAAGTGGGCATTCACTGCACAGCTCTGCTGGTACACTTTGATTATCTAATTGGTGGATCTTTCTCTGCACTGCAGGATCATAGTTAGTTATTTACAACAAAATAACTAACAGTATAAAATAGTCTGATGGCTTCAACAGAAGAATATACAGTGCTATGAAAAACTATTTGCCCCTTCCTGATTTCTTCTATTTTTGTACATTTTTCATACTTAATTGATTTAGATCTTCAAACGAGTTATAACATAAAACAAAGCATCCTGAGAAAACAGAAAATAATGTTTTCAAATATACATATTTTTTTTATTGAAGCAAAAAAGTTTTCCAACAACTACACCACCCATGTGAACTGCCTTAAACTTAATATCTGGTTGTGTTACCTTTAGCAGCAACAACTGCAACCAAATGTTTAGGATAACTAGAGATCAATCTTTCACAATGCTGTGGTGGAATTGTGGAACACTCTTCTTTGCAGAACTGCTTTAGTTTAGCCACACTGGAGGATTTTTGAGCATGAATTGACCGTTTAAGGTCCTGCCACAAGCATCTCAAATTGGGTTCAAGTCAGGATTTGACTAGTTTTGCTTCTTGAGCCATTTAGAGGTGAACTTACTCCTATCCTTTGGATCATTGTCTTGCTGCATAATCCAGTTGCTCTTGAGCTTCAACTCACGGAGTGATGACCGGACGTTCTCCTTTAGGATTTTCTGATAGAACACAGAATTCATGTTTCCCTCAATTATTGCAATTGAAGCTGCAAATCATCCCCACATCATCACACTTCCACCACCATGCTTGACCGTATGATGTTCTTTTTGTGAAATTCTTTGATTTTCACCAGATGTAACGGGACCCCTGTATTCCAAACAGTTCTACTTTCAACTCATCAGTCCACAGAACATTCTCCCAAAAGGTTTGAGGATTATCAAGGTGTGTTTTTCCAAAATTTAGACAAGCCTTAATGTTCTTCTGGATTTCGCCTTGCCACTTCTATGGATGCCAGTTTGGTCAGAGTCTTTCTGATAGTAGAGTCCTAAACAGTGATCTTTATTGATGCAAGAGGGCTGCAGTTCCTTGGATTTCATCACTGTGCTCTTGGAGGAATTTTGGAAGGTGGGCCTTTTCTGGAAAGGTTCACTACTTTGCCAAGTTTTCCCCATTTAGAGATAATGGCACTCACTGTGGTTCTTTTGAGTCCCAAATCCTTTGAAATAGCTTTGTAACCCTTCACAGACTGATGCATTTCTTTCGACGTTGGCAATTTGGCATAGTGTGCTACTGGGTGAGATCTTTTAGCCAACTTCATGCTGCAGAAACAGTTCTATTTAACTTTTTTGCTTCAATAAATAACATTATCACTTAAAAATTGTATTTGGTGTATACTCAGATTGCCTTTGTTTAATGTTTGATTTTGTTAGAACTTTTGAAACCATTTAGAATGAGATGCACACAAAAGCAGAAGAAATCAGAATGGGGCAAATCATTTTTCACATCACTGTACCATTGGTTAACATCCTCGGAGCACATGGTAAGTCTGTCTTTAAATGTTAATACATTTGTCAAAATAATCAATAATGTTTACTTTCAAAACCAGACTGTTGCACTCCACATTGTGTAGCCCTAGGCAAACAAGACATTTTTGTCTTAATAGCATGTATTCTAACATCAGACCATCTCTGACCTAATCTTTATTTGAGAGCTTAGGTTTAGAACATTAAATGTCAGTGTAGAAAAAGATTTCATATAAAATTTGTAGTATAGTTTCAGCAAGGTACAGGGGACCACAGAAGTTTACCATTACCTCCATTACCCCCCAAACTACCGCGGCCTTGTACTATTTTGGAATGAGAGGACTATATCAGTTATGCAGGAGGAGACCCTCCTATAGAAAGACTTCTATATAGGAATAGGAGGGAACAAGAGTAGATTTACCACATGTGTGAATGTCTGGACTCTGAGCAAATAGCTTTTCCTAGAATCTGCGGAACACTGGCAGCTTTCTGGTGGGGCCGATACCCTGTTACCACACTGATCCAAAGGGCTTCTATTCCATCTCACTATGCATGAAACCTCATGGGAATGACAGATTATATCTGGATACAATAAACATCTGGTTCATTGGTTAAACAGCATTTGACATCCACTAAATCTACAGGTTGAGAAAAATATGCATTTTTATACAGATTCCAAATGTATGGTTAATGTTATGTTTGAGCTATTTATGCTGGCTTGGACTTTACGACTATGAGCCAACAAAATGTAATCACTGTCCCATATGCACAACACAAGATATTTTCTTGCAACACCCTATTAAAGAAGGCAACCAGACTTTGGTAACCACAACAATGGTCAATAACACTAGTTTTCCACAAAAATAAATTATTTGTACAGTTAAATTACAGCAAGTCTACTCCAGTGAGTTCTGTTGGACCTGTCCACAGTTAATACCTCTGATACGGATCAGAGTAAGAGGTTTGCCTTCATAACATGCATTGTGAGAGGGTTTGAATAGGAAGAGATTATGACAACATGATGCTGGCAACCAAACCAAGACATTTAAAAAGGTCCTCTAAATGGGCCACATTCTGCATAAAGGAATGGTAACACTAAGCCTTGTTTATACTTTCACCCGGCACCACAGTGCGACACTCCGCAGACTATGTTCAAAACTCCCCAAATTCTAGAGACGTTTATACTTGACCCGTTTGCCGTTGTACTATTCTAAGAAATGACGGGGCAGCAAAGACAAAATATCATCCGAATCAGCAGGAAGAGCATTTAGAATAAGTAGCTGCCAGAACAATGTCACAACAACTGTGTCCTGCATGCATTTGCTTGATTTGGATGGTGGATCATTATTTTCATTGACCTGTGTGTACATTTTTTGCTTTTCAGCTTTTAGTATTTATTTGCCTTTACAAGAATCTTTTTAATAAAAGCATCAAACTTCACTCTGGTTTTGTTTTTATTTTATATACAATAAAACGCACGGCACAAATGTAGTATATTTCTTAAACTATATTTCTATAAAATTCTATAAGCATATGCTACAATATAAAACATTTTTACAAACCATACCAAATTTAAACTAAAGAGCAATGCAACAGCCTCTGTAATGTTCAAGGTATAGAATGCACCGCTACAATACATTATCCTTATAAAATATGTATTGAAATCCTTGTGTATAAAAAGCTTGCATCCATTTATACACTTAAAGGGTTAGTTCACCCAGAAATGAAAATTATCCTAGTTGTATATGACTTTCTTCATTCAGCCAAACACAATAGGAGTCATATTAAAAAATATCCTGGCTCTTTCAAGATTTATAATGAGAGTGAATGGTACCTTAGATTTTGAAGCCCAAAAAAGCCAATCCATCCATTAAAAATGTCCAATCCATACAGCTCCAGGGGGTAAATTAAGGCCTTCTGAAGTGAAGCGATGCGTTTTTGTAAGAAAAATATCCATATTTATAACTTTATAAACTATGATGGATGAATGTGCTTTTATGGGCTTAAAAATCTAAGGTACCATTCACTCTCATTATAAAGCTTGGAAGAGCCAGGATATTTTTTTTTATATAACTCAGAAAGAAGAAAGTCATGTATACCTAGGATTGCTTGAGTGAGTGAATTATGGGATAATTTTCATTTTTGGGTGAACTAACCCTTTAAAGAAATGCAAACTAAAACATGAAGCATAGTGACTGAGACAACTCACTGAGCCTTAATCATGAAACTAAAACAAATTCATGTAAATTATCCCAATAAACTGAACGAGGCAATTTATGCAAGAATGACTTTTCTAATGATTTACACAAAAAAGCGCGTTCTGTTTGTCATAAACAAGACCAATTGACAATTTTCATTAACATGTGTTTCAAACATATTATAGTTTAGTACAGTTGTTTTTAAGTCAGTATCCAATAAAAGGCACCATACAAATTATTGTATATATGCTTCAGAACACTTAAAATCCTTGTCTGATTTACAAAAATTTACAAAAGAATTTAAATCTAAAAAGCAATGCTACAGTCTATCTTTGCAACCATCAAGGGTACAACATTGAAGGCACTGCCCCCTTTTTATGCTAAAGAATTTACATTGAAATGCATTAATTTTTTAATGTGGCACCGCACGCACCATTCGCCTAAGTCACAAAAATCAGTGTGTACCGCATCATGAAATGAGGGTTTGCGTCACCAACACGCACTTCCGACAATGCGCGATGACATCACGTGCTAACGAAAAAGCAGCAGTGTCGAGTATAAACCAGGCTTTAGACTTTGTTCCATTCACTTGCATTCATATGAGGTATGCAACAATGTGCACAGAATTTTTGTCTTGTGCTGCATACTTGATTTGTAATTTGCAAACCCTGATTTTTACATTTGTACAGCAAAAACATGTTTAACCAAATACAGGCTCTAAATGCCACAGATTGCCTTTATAGCTGAGTGTCGTTTTGGAAATTTTGCATCAACCTAAGTTTAAAAGGCCCAAGACAAAAACCGACCCCCAAAGCGTTTCATAATTTGAATGTATTATTTATGATAATTCAAATTATGAAACATTTTAACTTGGTGCTGGAGTATGCCTTAACACTGTCATGTCAAATTCGTTGCAGGTGCGAACAACTTTTGCATGCTTAAAATATAGTATGACTGCTCCACAAGAGGACATAACAAAGGAAAAATTGCTTTAAGAAACAGAGTAGCTTCATGATAGGTCTTCAAAGGTTCCACTGAAGGAACTGCCTGAAAAGTCTGTGCTGAAGACTTTGACAAGTTGTGTTGTGCTTCTCAGTCAGCTGAATTATTACCTGGGAAGAGGTGTTGAGAAAAGCTTGTTTTAAAAGAACGAGGGAATGCTTGCCAAATACAAAGACGCTTTCAGGTATGAGAGCTCCGAGAGGCATTACAGATTGGCAGAGAAGGTACATTCTGACTTGTGCGGGTGCTGAAAGACTGAGCCACTGCTACATAATGAATCTGACACTTGACAAATGATCTGTACTCACATAACAGTATGGGGCATGCAACTGATTTCATCAACAACAAACAGAACAAAGCTAGTCTTGAAAGCTGAGGTTTTACTTCAGTAGCTTTTCTCTTGAAGTTAATATTCATTCTGTATTGGTCCATCACACATATTTGGTTATTTGTCTGGGGTTGATGTGGCACGGTTCATTATCGTATATCACAAAAAAGGACACAAACGGAAACAGTTACACATTCTAAACAGCAGATGGGGCAAATTCTGTTCTCATGTGTCACAATGAGCTAATTCATCTAAAACACTTTCAGATGGTGGACTCATAATCCAGAGACTTACAATGTCAAAAATATCACGTGAGACCATTTTTAGCTGTTATTGTGCAGGCCTTGCACCTGGCCAATGTTGTGCATGAAAATGTGCAATTGTGTCACAATCAATGTTCTGATTGGGTGAATCTCATGAAGCCTGTCAAGAACATAACCGGCTCATATTTCACCCTTAAATACTTTTATACTTAAAGAGAATAAATTGAATTTTAAAGACTATTTAGAGTTTTTACATTCTGACTTTTAAGTGACAACTAAGCACCACCACATCATTACTATAGAGTTAAAATTATATATTACTTATATAACGTGTTTTTTTTTCTTTTTTTTTTGACTGCTGTATAGCATTGATAATCTATCAAGAATCACCTTTGAAAATAATGGGAATTACAAGAAGTCAAATCCAGTAATGAGAATTGGGAGGAGAGAATAGTGTTTGTCATAAAAATGATACTCGTTAATTCTTCCGAGGAAAATATTGAAAATAAACAGCACTTAGGTGTATAACCACAAAATATTGTCAACTCGCCCCTCGTAAAATAAATAAATAAATAAATAAATACAAATGTCAGGTTATGGTAAGGCAATATGGCCAGTCAATAAACATTCAAATACATAGTAGTACACAATAGTTTCAATAGTATAGCCACAACATGTACACATTCTATGTGTAAACAAGTTTTTTGTCTGATAAAATGACCAACAAACATATTCCCTGTAAAGTTATATCAAAGTCTTTCTAGCAAGTCAGTCCACTATCAGCCATCTTTGGAATGCTCTTGGGAGGCTATTTCAATCATGCCAGTGGAGCTCCTATATACTTGAATGGAGAAAGACCAAAATGATTGACAGGTGATGTCAGTATCTAAAAGGTGATTGGCTCTTTTAAATGTAAGGCGGAACTTCCTTTCTACCTCCGTTGGGCACTTGAAGCTCCTTGGTTGGGTGTTCCAAATTCTCCCATCATTTTAATGGAAGTGGCCCAGCTCTGCTAAATAATCTCTGGTTATCTCCAATAGAATTTTGTTGTCATTAGAGATGCACCAATTGTGAAATTCTGGGCCAATATTATACTTAAAATAACAATTTGGCCGATCGGCGATACCAATATTTTTTGTTTATTTTGTTTTTGTTATTTAATCCCTCTTTTGCACCAGTAAAACAAAGAAATCTTTATTATAAAAAAATAAATTAGCTGTTTTTAAGTCTTTCAGCCCTGTATCACACTTATCTTCGAATGAGCACAAATTCAAATTATACAAATTTATGAAACAACGTTTCTTATAACCTTTCAGATGACAAAGATTCTTTATTATTGTTAAAAATAACTTTTTTTTTTTAAGCCTGCTATACATCTGCCTACTCAATGAGAATTTTTCAGTACATAGCCCAACAAAAATAATTTTTGTGAAACATAAAAGTAATTACATTTAAATGTAAAAGTGATCATAAAAGCAATAAAATATGAAAGATAAATAATTCATACAAACATAAATAGGGCTATTTTTCAGCTCTTGTGTTTTTCATACAGAAAACAAAGTTCTTGTTTCCATTAAGCACAAACTTACAGTAGGTTGAAACATAGGGCTGAACATGGGCCTCTTTACAAAACAAAAATTGGCCTCTTAGGAAATACCTTCTCGTACTTTAGCAAGCGAATGCCCAGTGCGCACTGTGCCTACCATGAGCGTTCCAACTGACCTGAGAAGTATTAACACACAGAATATTTCACCAATCATGAAATGTGCCCCATATATATTCTATATTGGCTCTTTAAAAGAGCTAGCAATGCCCAATTTGTGAAAGAATAATTCTTTTCAGTTGGTTCTTTTCAGTGAATTGGCCAAAACGTGCTTGTAAAATGGTCTGAATTGATTCGTGATTCAGTCAAATTCAGTCAGAGCGCTCTCTCACTGAATCATTTGGAGCGGTTTTTCACACAGTAAGAGAGCATCTGAATATTTATGAATACAGTGCTGAATACACTGTAAATGTACCTACAATCAAGTGAGACAAAAGACTCAAGTCTTTATGAGAGGTAAATTTGAGAAACTTCAGCTAGTGCGGTCTCATGTGAACAAGGGGCTGTTCAAATTGAACGCGTTTTTGCATCCGCTTGTGCTCTTTTTCAATTGCCTTCCATGCAAACATTCGCTAGATGGATGTCTTTTGACAACTGCGTCACTTTTCACTGTGTTTCTGCAATATATTGAGGTCAATGGACTAGGACCTCAATATATTGCAGATATGCTCACTGAATATAAACCCAACAAATCACTCAGATCATTAGGATCACATCAGCTAGAAATACCAAGGGTTCACTCCAAGCAAGGAGAGTCTGCTTTTAGCTATTATGCCAGCCGCAGCTGGAACCAGCTTCCAGAAGAGATCAGATGTGCTTCTACAGTAGTCACATTCAAATCCAGACTCAAAACACATCTGTTTAACTGTGCATTTACTGAATGAGCACTGTGCCACTGTGTGTCCGACTGTTTGTACTGTATTTTATTTTATTTTATATTCTAAACTGTTTCAATTATTCTTATTTTTTTTTTATTCTTATTTTAATCTCTTCTATGTAAAGCACTTTGAATTACCATTGTGTATGAAATGTGCTATATAAATAAACTTGCCTTGCCTTTTTAGCATCTCTCACAGGAGTGCTGCATTTTTAGATGCCGTGTCAAGTTAAAAAACTTCTTCAGTCTGTCTGAACGGTTACTGAAAGAAATGCTTTAGCCAATGGTTACATGAATGCTGCTCATACTCGAGAAAATAAATAAATACTTCTCAAAGTCACCAGAATTGAACGCTTTGGTGTTGGTATTATAGTACCACCTGTTGGATCTTCTCCGAATCTGCAGCTGGGTAGGCAACTGTTGCTAAGCCGACCGCAAAAAACCAACGCATATAAACAGATAAACATAGGCCATTGCCATTGGTGAATGACATCGTATTTGCAGACAGGCCTATGGCAGTCAACAAGGCGAATATCGGCCGATACTGATGTTTGGCCGATAGATCGGTGCATCCCTAATTGTCATGACAACAAAACCCTGTAATACCGGTATTGGACACAACCAGGGTATGAAATTTGCCCCCACAACCATCCAAATGTGGGTATTTCATGCCCAGTGGTGGGTAATTTTGCTCAATTACCTGCCACTCTGGCGGGTAACCTCTAAGATATCTTGGATTGACAATGACAAGAAATGCACCTAGACACAAAGACACAGGTTCTCGTTAAACTTTGATCAATTTGTTCGCTGCCGCCTGCAATTTGTCACACTCACATTTAAAAGGTACACCATTCACACACTGTGGACTAACGGCAAAAACTTGTCTAATTTATTTCAGAAAACCCCCTGAATAAAAAAAGCCTCCAATTACTCATTAAAACAATTGTACGTGTTTATAATCTAATGAGAAACAAATATTTATTTTTTGCCATCCCAACACATTTAATTTGGGTTCTGTTCACTGACTTCACTCATCTCACTTTGAAGTCTTATTTTATTCCACTAGATGGCAGCAAGCACTATATATAAAAACAAATTCTCCATCACATTCCATCAAAATATACAGATCTGAAATATAGGTGGTGTTATAAAGAAGCACACTTTAAGCAGCACACTTTAAAAAGCAGTCGATGCATGCGTCTGATTCGCCTTATGTTCAGAAGTTTATTTGTGCTTTGCGCGGAAGGGTGAGAACCTGTCAAACGTGCGTGTTACATGACTCCACGTGAGCGTGTCTTGCAGAGACGCAGAACACATGCGTATGACTCCATTTGCTCCAACATAAAGATAAATTGCCGATATATATAGACACTACCGATATATTGCCGAGGCCGATAAATCAGACGATATTCTGACTAGGGCTGGGATAAACGATTATTTTTTAAATGATTAATCTAGCGATTAATTTTTTCGATGCATCGATTAATCTAACGATTCATTTTTTCAGTCCGATTCACAGTCCGATTCCGGAAATACCGGTTTCATCAGGGGTGGGGGTGTATAAAATGTAAAAAAAAAAAACATTTGCCGGGAGTTTGATTGACTGGCGATCTGATCAATCAATCATAATACGCCATTTTTGTCCGACAAAGTAGTCAGGAGAGAGAAGATTAACGTCAGTGGATTTGAATTTTAATAATGGATTGTAGGCTACTGTACTGACATCTTTCCGCGGATAAAACAACAGTCCTTCTGATGTAGGCTACATTCATGTTTAGCCTATTTGATGCTATAAATTAACCAAGGAAAAGATGATCGGTTCACGAGCAGCTTTAACTGAGGCAATCTGTCACGACACATTAAAGAGCCACAAAATAGTAGGCCTATTTATGGTTTAATTTTCTTTGAATGACCAAATTTGAAAGTTGAGACTTTATTAAATGTTACCTGCTTGGTCCTGTCTATCAGCCGTTGTCAGTGTCCTCTATGTATTTTTCACGACATTCATTCATAGCTATAAGCTTATTATTAATAGCTATAGTTTAAAACTTTAGGTGTCGACAACGTATTATAGCCTACTCCAACATCGAGTGCAAAGTGGGGAGTTGAAAGAAAACTTACGGTGCTCTGTCATCTGCAGCTGCAACCGGGTGGCGCCTCTTCAGATTTTGGTGCATTGCCGTGGTGCTAGAATGGAGGCCATCTCCATTTTGCAAAGACGACATATCACGGAATTGTTTCCTTTTAAATTAAAGAATTCCCATACTTTAGAGGAACGAGTGCATGCCGCCTTGCACTTCTGATAGTCTGAGGAGCCACTCGTGTTACTACTACTCGACGGCGCCGCCATCTTTGTTTTGGATCCGACGAATCGACGCACATATTTTGCGTCGACGTATTTTTTGCGTCGACGTCGATGCGTTGTCCCAGCCCTAATTCTGACTTTTTTAAAAACTCAAGAGCTCTTTATTCTCAACACTATGGTTCTAATAAAGTGCCTGACGTGGTATTCTGCTGTTGTAGCCCATCCGTGTCAAGGCTCGATCCATTGTGCATGCTCTACAATTGTACAGAGGGGTTATCTGAGTTACTGTAGCCTTTCTGTCAGCTTGAACCAGTCTGGCCATTCTCTGTTGACCTCTCTCATCAACAAGGTGTTTCCATCCACAGGATGTTTTTATGTTTTTAGCACCAAACTTTGTGAGTCGCAAAAGGCTGTTTAATAATTAAATATATAGTCTAAAAATATGGCACTGCTCTGTTGACACATACATAGGATGTGCAGCCTAGTAAAGCGGTCACGGCTATTTTCAGCCCTCAGAGCTCATGGCTATTTTTAGGAGCGATACTCACAAACAATATATCAGATGTAGATGTGCACTGCACGGGCCCTGGCTGGCTCAGCGAGTACTGACGCCGACTAATCCATGGCTAGCTGAGTGACTGCAGCCAGGTCTCCTAAGCAACCAAATTGGCCCAGTTGATGGGGAGGGTAGTCGCATGGGGTAACCATGGTGGTCGCTATAATGTGGTTCTTGCTCTCGGTGGGGCACGTGGCGAGTTGTGCGTGGATGCCGCGGAGAATAGCGTGAAGCCTCCAGTATCTCCGGTACTCCACACACGGTACACTTCTGCGGCAATGCACTCAACAAACCATGTGATAAGATGCGCGGATTAACAGTCTCAGACGCGGAGGCAACTGAGATTTGTCCTCCGCCACCCGGATTGAGGCGACTCACTACGCCACCACGACTTAAGAGCGCATTGGGCATGCCAAATTGGGGAGAATTTTTTTTTTTACATTTACACTGCAAAGGTGGCACAGAAGCTGCATCTAAAGTAGCATTTTGGTGCATTTACACAGACAGTTTAATGCTGCTCAGTGCAGGCATGAATGCATTTACACAGACTGCATTTGAATGCATTGTACAACTGCATAAATAAAATTATGAAAACAAACATTAAACATTAAATGACTGACAATATAAAGTTATTCTTTCAAATATAAAACTAAATTATGAAATACATGCTCTATCATAACAACAACAAAGTTTAAGGCTGCTCTGATGCTGCACTTCACCTACACAGAATTTAAGCAGCCTCAGAACTGCCTTTGATTCTAGGGGCTGAGGTGGGTCAGACCACGCTTAACTCTGCTGTATAAAGACACCTTTATAATATGCATTTAGAATGGCACCGAAGGAGCATTTGACCAGAATTTGATAAATAATGAATTAAACTACTGTGAAGTAGCCCACATACAGACACTTGCAGGACTTACTGGATTGTTAGTCATCAAAATAAAAGCGCAAGGGTTTTAAAGGTGCACAACAGAAATATAGTACTGTTGTATTTAAAAATTATATATATATTATTATTATTATCACCTTTACAAACTGTTAACAAATTCTAACAATATTTAAGTTGAATTGAATTGTTTTCTTAATAGGTTGTACATTTATATTTAAATAATGTGTAGTTAGAGCAGGGGTCGGCAAACTTTGACATGGGAGTGCCATTTTTTATTGAAAAACATGTGCATGCATGTGATTTTCTGAAGTTTGAGTCCACTTGTAAAAATGTTTCTTTTTTGCATTTTTCTATTTTAATACTTTATTTTTCATTACAAAAAATATATATATATATATTATCAGCATAACAGTTTGAATGAAATTTGTTTTGCAAAACCGGCATGAGAAAGATTTTGCATGTGAATTTTCACAGAGCATCTTGTAAAAGTGCTTTAAAGAAAACCGAAGTTAACAGTTAATGTCACACATTTGCTTACTTGATTACTGATCGCAAAATTATGTGGAATCTTAAATATTTCTTATATTATGTCATTGTAATCATGTAATCACTAGCACACAAGCAAGAGCGAGAGAGGAGCAGTCTATTTGATTTTTGCACCTGCATTCAAACTTGATGTAATCCTTCCTCGTGATCACGCAGCATGTTTTCATCAGCTGAATGGGAGACTAAACACTATTAAAGTGTGACGAGACTCGTGCAAGCCATTCACACATCACAAGCCCATCAACTATTGAGCCCTTTTCAGAGAAATGCACCTGCAAAATCCTAAAACTTTATTTACAGGTTTAATTTATATTTTGAATAGACTTCAAAAGATTTTTGAATACCACGATTGGGGTTTCAGTTTTCCATTTTAATTGTTTGCAGTCATTTTGAGTGTGACCATGGTTTAAGGATACTGGGTTGGAAATCTCAAGGATTAATAGTGGTGTTTTTCTTATTGCATTATGTGTTGTTCTGAAAGCAAAAAGAACACATCATCACATTTTAACTTTTAGTTTAGCCTCCCATTCAGCTCATAGAAACACGCTGTGTGATCATGAGGAAGGATTACATTAAGATGTAGATTGGAATGCAGGTGCGGAATTTATCAAATAAAACCGTATGCTCCACTCTCGCTGTTGCTGGCATGCCAGTGATTACCCCTCCATGTGTCAGGTTGCCGACCCCAGAGTTAGAGGATTGTGTTTCTTTACATATAAAAGTGTACCCCCAATTAGTTTCACACAATGAGATAAAGATATTCTAAACGGAGTATGCAAAAGAACAACACTGGTATCGAAACCGGATCGGTAATGGCCGATACTGAGATATCGGAATCAGAAGAGAAAAACTGGTATAGGGGCATGCCTAGTATATACATATAAGAAAAATCAAAGTGGCTGGTAAAATTGAGCATTCACCTGCCACTGTGGCTGGATACAATGTTATGCAGATAGGTTAAGATAAAATCACTTATCACAGTAACTACTTTAGAAATGATGTGAATCTTAAAGTTTATGAACTGGCCCCATTCACTTCTATTGTAAGTGCCTCACTGTAAATGCTTTAATAAACAAGGACACAAATATTATTTGTGGTAATAAATATTAGGCCACAAATGCTGTTAGTTGAACTTAAGGTTTAAAACACTAAAGTGCAATACCTACAGTACTATGGTAAAGCATAACATAAATCACTTAAACTCAACTGCACTGAGCAACAAAATAAATGTAAGCATAACCAGCGGTTGCTAGGTGAAACTTTTTCAGATACTTTCCTAGAACTTGTGAGGAACAAAGAAGCATGGCATCTGAAGGCCCATAAATTATTCCAGCAGGTACTAAAGAGGAATCCTGTCAAGTGGAAATCACTCAACACTTTATCTGAACAAGTGCTTGTCAAATGACCATGAATGCTTGTGTACATAATGTGCAAACAATGCCTTTAGGGTCATAATCGGGGGGAGTGACGCCTGTCTGTCTTTTCAAAGAGCAGTAAAGAAAAATTGGTTGACAAAAAAATGTTTTCATCCATGTAGTGGAGCAACCTTATCTTTAGATGTAAAACATAAGGGAAGGTCTACTGCTGACTATATGATAGGCCTCTGGTATCGTAGACTCCCCCGTCCATATCAGCTGCAAAAGGTGTCACCAGTTAGTGACAAGCGTCTTTACGCCGGACTGAGCGAGTGAACGTGCTGTAAGAGATGAGATTCAGCTCTTGCCTGCTCAGTCTATACTTTTGAGGAGCTCATGGTGCACATTAGTTACATAGTCATTTGAAGCACTTGACAGTTCACCATTTCCTCTCAAGTATGCCAACCAGTTGAAAGACCATGCACAACTTGCAACCCTGGAACTGAAAGTCGAGCATCTAAGAGGAAGCCATGCAGCAACACTTCTCAACTGAAACTGTCACCAGATACACACTGTCGCTTTTCAATTGAGCAAGAGTTTTATATTTACTGTCATTTCTGGTTTGCTTGAAACAACCGGAAACAAGAGAATAAAAATATGCTGATATGAAAATATGATTGACAGATTGGCAAACTGGTAAATTTTTTCACTATCTTTTTAAACCATCAGTAAACAAACAACAGAGACTGAACAAGTTAATAATTAAATTAACAAAATTATCGACTTCTTTAACATCAGATCTTAAATAAACCCTAAGTAACCATTCCTGAAACAAGTAAAGTAATAATTAGGAAAATGTAAACAACTTGACAATGGGTATCACACCACATATTTTCGACCCTAATGAGAACAACCAAACACACGTCACATGCTTCACTGTTTAATAAAGAACACACACAGCATGCATAGCGGAGATTTGTCATGAACATTAAAGGATTGCTCCGGTTTCAATACAAGTTAAGCTCAATTGACGGCATTTGTGGCATAATGCTGATTGATGCCAAACTTATTGCAAACAATTTGACTCGTCCCTCGGTTATTTAAAAGCAAAAATTGCAGTTACTGTGGGGTACTTACAATGGAACTGAATGGGGCCAATTCAAAAACATTAATATACACACCTTCAAAAGTAAAGCTACAAGACGTAAACATTATACGTGTTAACATGATTTTAGTGTGATAAAAACCCACATAATAATCTTATCTGTGTAAAGTTACATCCAATCTTGCAACTTCATTGTCATGACAGTGTAACTTTGGTAAAGCCTGTAATCAGGTAAAAACGCTGTAATGCTGGTACATCCCTGATTCATCAAACTAAATCACGTAAACACATATACTGTTTATATCTTGTGGCTATACTTTTGAAACAGTGGGTATTTTAACAATTATGAACTGGCCCCATTGACTTCGACTGTAATCCTCTTACTGTAACTGCAATTTTTGCTCTCTCTTTTATAAATGAGGAACGAGCCAAAAATATTTTTTTTTTGCCAATCAACATTATGCCATAAATGCTGTCAATAAAAGAGAGTAAATGACCATAAAGCCAAGAAAAATGTATTAGGATATAGCATTTGAAACCATTTCTATGCAATCACTTGTATGTTGTAACACTTTTTTTCCATTGAAACATTTTTGATGAATGGGATCCACTACCACTATACACCACCATGTACGAAGAAAAAAGAAGAGAAACAAAGTTTCTAAAAAAAATTAAAAGAAGAGCAGGGCTCCCACAGCTTTTGGTCAATGTATTTGAGTTTGCCAGTACTTTTCCAGTGGTCCATGATTAGTGGATAAGAATTTTTCATAATTTCTAGCTTAAACATTTAAGAACATATACAAAAACAATATTCATAGTGAATATAACTATACCAATAGTCAGTCAATATCTAGAGAATATAAATGTATGCACTATAGAAATTTCCACAACTTATCCAGGCATGGAAATCATGATTTCAAAATTCCCTGATACTTCCATATTTTCCACTACAGTGGGAACCCTGCATGAGTACAAAATAAATCAGGCAGTCAAATCTCCCTTCATTACATCAATGGCACCTCACCTGTCATCCTCCCCATCAATGGGAATGGATATTCCGAAAAGACTGCTTACAGCCGGGTTGGGCAACTGCAGGCCTTCTGAGATTACGGGCTTCACCATGTCTTTATTGTGAACAGCAGGAATCAGTGCAGCAGCAGCATCAGACATCCTCCGGCTCTCATCCACCAGATTGTGCGCAGAGGTATTAAGGTCGGGTAACGTTGCCCCCCCAGGAGCGGGCACGCTTGAGGCTGGCACACTACCAATTGCAATCGACACTAAGGGCATGTTCTGGGTGCTTTGTGGTGCTGTAGACAAACCGTGCAATGCTCCTGAGACCTGGTACTGTGCAACTGGCTGTTGCAGAATGGAGGTCCCTGGCGCCAAGGGGGTGACGTTGCTCAAGAGCCCCATGCCAGGATGCTGCACCAAGCTTGGGACCGGTGACAGCGGCTGGCTGCCTAGTGGAACACCTCCAGGGATGCCAGACATTTCGACACCCTGAACCAGCACACCTCCGGAGGCTTGGGTCGTAATGGTCGATGACCCCTGATTGATGCCATGTATAACAGACAGACTGGCCCCTGGGTGGGTCTGGGTGATCGTTATCGGCATGTGCTGTTGACCATAGTCGTTCAGAGCAGCTTGGGATTGCAGATGATGCGTAATAGGCTGGGTTTGATACAGCATTGGCTGTACTGGAGGAGGCATGCTGGGAGATTTGTGAATGTGAGTGCCCTGATGTACTCCATCATGGGCAGGCGTAGGAACAGTCATGTGAGAGCTACCAGACACCTGCTGTTGAACTGTCACAGGCTTATTACTAAAGGAATCTGGGGGCCCAGATCCTGATGAAACTTGCTGCAGGGCCATGTTGAAGCTGTGTAGCTGCTCAAGAGGATGCAGTGGGCCGGTGAAAGAAGAGCCGTCATTACTTGAGTCCAGCCCCTGCCCAGATACCCCCACCTGTGCCGTTACGGAGCCAAAAGTGGTCCCGAGCCCACTGTCCCTATCCACTCCGGGCTCCGTCACATTCGTATGCTTTATACTATCCACAGTCCTGCTCATCGCGGAACCTTCTTGATCCTTCTCAAAATACTCGGTACAGGTCCACCTCCCCCTCCTAAAGGGCTCCCCGGAGCCATGGTCAAGCTTAATGACCCTGAAGCGTGAACTGCAACTGGCTATAGTAGTCGCACTTGATGAATTTGTGACTTGAGACGTGGCCACTGTGCCTGCCTGTTGTGCGCCAGAGGCCTGAACGTTGCATGCGCTCTGGTGACCCACGGAGAGCGCGTTGCGCGGCCCAAACCCCCCGTTCAGGGGGGCGAAAGCGGACAACTGCCCCTCCGATTCACTTACATTATTCAAGGTCTCCTCGGAGGAGCTCCTGTCACACACCTCGGGCCCACAGTCGGTCCTGGACACGTCAAATATCTCGGAGGACACGTCCTCTGTTCGGGACTCATCCGGGTCGTCCAGGCTCTCGGTATCGTCGGTCGCGCTGTTGGCCGCGACTTGAGCCTGAGTCACACTCGTGATCTGAAAGCAACTCTTCTTCTTCGCCGGCATCTTAGACATGCTTAAAAGTCTTCAAGATGCCCGAGGCTCCTCGAAGACGCGGTGAACTTCACAAATTTCTTCCCGAATTTCACAGTTTTGCGCGATGATCGTGCGTCATCCGTCTTCCTCTTCTGTCCTGTTGCATTTTCTATGCTTCAACTGCGGACAAACACAGCCTCCGCGATCAGCCCACACAAGACGACGCGTCGACTGTGAATTCCTCCGCCTCGTGTGCTGGTAAACAGAGTTCGGTCCGGGCAGAAACAGGCTGCGCGGTGTGTGTCAGGCCGCTGGCGTAGATCCCCACTGCCTCTCACTTCTCTACCTACAAATAAGTATAAAACGCATCCTGTAAACGCGCTTTCGCACGCTGCCTCTGACGTAACCGCACTCGGCGATTAACGCGTCGCGTGTACTGTACGAAAACGGTTATGGAAAACAGCTAGGAGTGAAAGTTTACGGCTAACTGACTGAGAGACTTCGGAAACAGAAAACCTAAAAATTTCACCTCCCGACAAGATGGCTATATAAATTCGCGCTGCATGCTGGGAAACGTGCGCAACAGGCATGGCACGTAAAAAGGATGGTGAATACAAGCCGCTACGCACAAACTAGTGCAGCAGCGTAAGTTGATTTACAGGTTGCTCGCGCCGTTTCATTTTCAAAATACCCACATAAAAACGCAAAAAATGCCATTGGGGAGACCGGGTCTAGTTGAAACTTTTTCTTTTCTTTTTTTTTACTGAAATCAAATTCCAAGTCAATTTCTGTATAGACACTTTGCCGTTGAAAAGTTGTAGAACGCTTAAGACATTTTTGTTTTTGAAAAAAGAAATTGAAGCTTAAGTTCACCAAGGATGCATTCAATTGGTCAAGAATTTATTTGGGTTACAAATGTCTAAAATTCTATTTAAATAAACTCTTTTTGACAATTATTGAAATCCAAAATTGTACTTACAAGTGTAAAGTGACGTATGAAATGCAAGTGTGCTCAATAGAGCAACTGGAAAAAGACTGTATTGTGCATTTGAATAATTTCTTAAGGATTAGGTGACACATCATATTCTTCTTAGTAGACTGGAGAAATGACTGCTGAAAATGGGGCTTTGCAATCATGGGTATAAGTTTATAGAAAAAGAAAAAAAACACACATACATACATATATATATATATATATATGTATGTATATGTATGTATGTGTGTATATACAAAAGAAATTATTCTGCAGAAAACAATTGAAGCTTTTTAGAAGAATATTTCAACTCTGTAAGTTCATTTAATGCAAGTGAAGCGATATGGGTGTGGTTGAGAAATATAAATATTTAAGTCCTTTTTTACTATAAATTCTCCACCCCGACCAGTAGGTGACGATATGGAGGAAGAATGTGATGAAAAACAAAAGAAGACAAACTCTTAGGAGAGAAGAGACCGCTTAGAGAGCTGTTTGAAAGTGAAGATTTATAGTAAAAAAATAAATTAAAAAAAGGACTTCAAATGGTCTTTTTCTCACCCACACCTATTATATTGCTTCTGAAGACAGAGATTTAACCACTGGAGTCGTAAGTATTACATCTTTGCTAACTTAATATGCTTTTTGGAGCTTCACAGTTTTGGTCATAATTCACTTGAGGACCTACAGAGCTAAAATATTAATCTAAAAAATGTAATTTGTGTTCAGCAGAAGAAAGAAAGTCATACACATCTGGTATTGCATGAAGGTGAGTAAATTATGAGAGAATTACCATTTTTAAGTGATCTATCCCTTTAAAGTCTTGCATACACACAAAAAACTATTGAATGTTTTTACAGATACAGTCAGTTTAACACGTTGACCTTTTTGTGTAAGTTGTCATAATGGAAAACCTTCTGTTATAGACAGGCTATGTAATGCAATATACCTTCCTAATAGGCGATAAGTGGCTTTTCAGCCAAATTTAAACAGGAAACAATTACGAAGCACAAAAATATTCTAGAAATGGTTAAAACCTAACTTCATAATGTAACTTCATAATACCATTCACTCAAAAAAATATAGCCTATATATTTTAGCCTATTTAAGATTTAATTTAAGATTTGTAATTTGAAATAAGTAATGAAATTACTTTAGAGACGGAGTAATTATTAAAGTAATCTAATTGAACTGTAGAAGACTATTAGTTAGTATTTATTACTTTTTTAGAGTAATTTACCCAACACTGGTTATATTACACATATGTATAGATTATCATTATAGAATGGCACGGCGCAGAAACTATGACCAGTAGAGGGAGCAATTACATTCTGGATACACCGACACTTCACTGACTTATTCCATTAATCGCTTGAACATTCTAGAATCCTCCATTTGACCGTGTTAATCCGGTCTTTCTTTTATGTTTAAAGCATCCAAATATATTATCATTAACTGTTCTACATGTCGAGTACTATACAGAAACACGAGAGAGTAAATGAACTACTATTATCCCACTTTGAAGAAAAGCAGGAAGTGCGTTAATTCAACAGTGTGGAGCCACCCTCTTGTGGATTCTTGAAAGATTTATAGCACATTCAGTTTTTTAAGCTTAAGTTATATTTTCAAAATAACGATGGGTGTTTCAAAGTGAGCATAATTAAATTAATTTGGTCGTTTTGTTTTATATTTGTTATCCACTTCTTCCAGTTTTACTGTAATGCTTCGATCCAAATAGTGCAACTAGTTTAAGGTTAATTGTTCTTTATCTTAAATTGTGTGTTGTATTTAGAGAAGTGACACAGCTGGGTGATTAGAATAATGATCCTTTGCTTTGGATAAGTGAGTCGAGATAACAAAACATTAGGCTATGGGTGTGCCTCCCCAATGATAAGTCTGTAAATATAAATATGTCATGGTTTTGATGTGTCATTGTCATTTGCCACATGAACAGTCATGACATCTGTGAAAGACACAATGAAGTCAATGGTGAATCATTGGGGTAGCAGTTACATTGCAGGAAGGTTGCTTTGAATAACCAAAGTAACCCATAAGAGCTAATGTTCTTCCTTGGGAAAGGATTGCCAAAACTAATCAAAAGTCTGGAAACACTCTGTATTATTGCTATTTTCCACATTTTAGAATAATAGTGAACATAGACTGTATATGAATGGAACAATGGACATTAGGCTACTAAATGAAGAAATAAAATATTTTACTGTATTACCTTCTTTAAAATAGACAGCTCTGCACACACTGGGGATTCTCTCAACAAACACCATGAGATGCAACCTGGGATACTTTATAAACTGTATTGAAGGACCTGTATGCTGGCAAATATTTGGCAGTAAACAGTGCTGGGTAGTGACTATGAAATCAAAAGTACTTGTAATTAGATCAAATTACTTTAATATACTAATAATCAGATCACAGTTACTTTTTTATTACATGATTACATTATGCATCAATAATTTTTCATAATTTATTGATCCCTCTAATTCTTCTTGTCTTTAAATATTTAAAAAATGTCATTCTTGGGCCTGGGTAGCTCAGCGAGTATTGACACTGATTACTACACCTGCAGTCGTGAGTTCGAATCCTGGGGGTGCTGAGTGACTCCAGCCAGGTCCCCTAAGTAACCAAATTGGCCCGGTTTCTAGGTAGGATAGAGTCACCTGGGGTAACCTCCTCGTGATAGTGATGCGAGAGGTTCTCGCTCTCAATGGAGCACGCGGTAAGTTGTGCATGGATCGCAGAGAGTAGCATGAGCCTTCACATGCCGTGAGTCTCCGCGGTGTGGTGCACAACAAGCCATGTTATAAGACAAGCCAGATTGACGTTCTCAGATGCGGAGGCAACTGAGACTTGTCCACCACCACCCAGATTGAGGTGAGTAACCGCGCCACCATGAGGACCTACTAAGCAGTGGGAATTGGGCATTCCAAAGTGGGGAGAAAATGGGATAAATAAAAACAGACTACATCTGATATATGTTAAGAAAGTCTTAAAAAAATGTATGGAGGGGTATGTAGGGGTTGAGGGTAAAACTGGACATCAAGACCTGATACTAGACACCAGCCTTCATTAAAATGAAGATGGAGCGTTAATCCATACATTAATGCCGTACAGATTGCACAGTGTGGTAAAGTTTGGTTTTGAGATTTTCTTTTATACTCCGCTTCCAAAATGTACGTGAACGTGCTTTTGGGACAATGTCTGGGTCTTTATTCTGCTGTTGACTCACAAATAATAATACTGGCTATAAATTATAATAATAATTATTAGTGGTAGTAGTATTACTAATTATACTGCTACAAATCTTAGTTTTGTAAAGAAATTCATATGAAAGAACAATTTATATTTGCCCTCAAGACAACTTTCAAGAATTAAACACAAGTCTTAAGATCAAAAGGTTTTTAAGGTTATGAATAAACATCAATTCTATTAAGTGCATCCAACTTTTGGTGGTGCACAGTCTTGTAGAAGGGCAGCTCCATCACTTGACTAAAACCATGTTAAAACGCATATCTCGTGGCCATACTTTTGAAACAGTGAGTATTTTAACGTTTACGGACGGCACCCATTCACTTCCAAGTGCCTCAGTGTAACCCAGATTTTTGCTTATTTATTTTTTAAGAAAAGTAGGGGTGAGTCGAAATAAACGTTTTTTGTCGTAAGCAACATTATTCGACAAATGCTGTCAATTGAGCTTAACTTGTATTGAACCCGGAATATTCCTTTAATTTTACATCTACATAAACAATACATTCGTTTTCAAATATAGGTCCTCTACCAATACATATGCATATGTAAATGTACTACCATGAAATAATTCACGAGCTTCAAAGAAAACAAATCATTTCAAACATTTCATGTAAACAAACAGTTCTGCGATTTCATCTCGATAAACATCAGTTACGTCACCAGATTGAGTGAACGGCCTCATCAAATGGGGTCTATTTACTTCCACCGCCGCATGATAGCGCATTAAGTGCAGTGGCGGTGGTGAGTCGCCTGCGCGGAGTGATATAGTACGAGACTACACCCAGGCGCTGTCTCAGTTCGTCGGCTTTCTTTTCTGCCCGAGCTGAGCTTTCACAAGCCCACGAACCGGACAGCACGGGAGACGCCAAAACCCTCCATCCGCACAACGCTCGCCACGCCTTCAGCACTCGTAGCGTTCAATCCACTCCTGTGGGTCTAGTTCGTCCTATATATCCTTACAAATCACAGAAAAATGTCTTGGCAAAGCTACGTGGATAACCTGATGGCCGATGGCAGCTGCCAGGATTCCGCCATTGTTGGCTACACGGACGCCAAATACGTTTGGGCATCGTCAGAGGGTGGTACTTTTAGCGGCATAACGGTAAGATTTCGTTAGATTAGCACCAGCTATGTTGTTAGCACTCCATTTAGATTTAATTTGGGTTGTGATTGTGTTTTCACGCGAGCGTACCGATTCGGCGGTTAGCAAGGTAGTCGGGTTTAGCACGCGTGCACGGGGAGCCGGGTCTCGTGCGTTAGCGCGAGCTAAACATTTTATTTCTTTGTGAACGCGTACAGTAGAGTTAAACGGGTTATAGTTGTCGCATATATCGGCAGCAATACAAATGTATCTTATTTTATTACTAAAAGCCAAACTGAATTGATGTGTTTCTGCTGAATGGCGTTGAGGCCCAGATGGAAGCACAGGGCTGTGGCCACGGCCTCTGTACTGCATTACTCGTTATCACAATGAACTACATTATTCCTATCTAAACCGCCTGGTTAAAGTAAAACCGCTTTACAGCCCAACCTAATAAACACGTTTACTATCGATATTGGAAGACATTCATGGGCATAAGTTCACAGATCTAGATCTGATTAAATCACATATTTCCTTTTGCAATATTCAGCATTAACGATTTCTAATTCGTGTATTGATCTTGCATTGCCTTTTTTTTTTTTTTTAAATAACGTGTACACGGTCTTATCGTGCATAATTAATCTAGTTTAATTACATGTCAGGGATTTGTCCAGAGATCGGACTCGTTCTGATCAGTCTTGAGATAAGCCGTTGGCAGTCTTAGGCCACGAGAGGAGGAAGTTCACAGTTTTTCCCTACAGGAACACAAAGATGGCGTCCCATCGCATGTGAATACTCCCTCTTTTCCCTGTTAGTTATTGGACTGTTTTGAGTCTAAACTACATTGTTACCATTGCAAAGGTCACATCCAGTGTATCAGCTTAAACTGTATTTAGAATAAATACAGTGCAAGAATGGATCAGAGTTATTGTGCTAGATCATAGAGTGAGCAGGAAGGATAACCGTGTGCTTCCTAGAAAGTATTTGAGTTAAGAGCAGCTTTTAATGCTTTTAAATGTCCCTGCCTTTCAAACTCCCATTTTCAGCCTGATGAAATTGATGTGATCATTGGCAAAGACAGAGAGGGCTTCTTCACCAGTGGGATGACTCTAGGGAAAAAGAAGTGCTCCGTGATCAGAGACAGCCTTAATGTGGAAGGGGACTGGACAATGGACATCAGGACAAAGAGTCATAATGGAGAGCCGACATACAATGTTTCCATAGGCAAAGCTGGCAAAGGTAAACCACATGTCTGTTTGCCAATAACTAATGTCAAAACCTGTATAAGCGGTCAAATTTCCAATAGCAATGTGTAATTTAGCCTGCAAATATATGTTTTTTATATATATATATATATACATATATATAAAATGGTCACCCCAGACAAGCACTATTGTTATTGATTATTGCTGTTTTATTAAAGGAATAGTTCACCAAGAAATGAAAGATAGAAAAAAATCATTTATTTACTCAACCTCAAGAGAGATCCCACCCTTCTGCACAATACAAGGGTTTTTAGAATAAATATCTCGGCTCTGTAGGTCCATTCAATGCAAGTGCATATTGACCAAAACTTTGAAGGCAGCATGAAAGCAATTCCTACAACTCAAGTGGTTCAAGAAGCGATATGATGGGTGAGGGTGAACTGACCAAAATGAAACTCCTTTTTCACTGCACATCTTGCCATTACAGTCTCTAGACACAATTATGATTTCAAGATCGATTACATTTCCTAGTGATTGACGCATGTGAAGAGTGCTAGTTCGCACTAGGAAGTGTTATGATCCCCGAGGAGACTGCTGATGTCGATTTATAGTGAAAAAGGAGGTACGTTTTGATCTATTTCTCAATCAATCCCCAATGGATTGTTTCAGAAGGAATGGATTTAACCACTGGAGTCGTATGGATTACCTTTATGTGCGTTTTGGATCTTTTAATTTCTGGTCACCATTCACTTGCATTGTATGGACTTGCCAAGCTGAGATATTCTTTTAAAAATAAATGTATCCTGCAAAAGAAAGTCATACATGTCTGGAATAGCATGGAAGGGTGAGTAAATGATTGAAAGTAATTGAGAAAATATTGTAATTTTTGGGTGACCTGTTCCTTTTCGTTTGTGTGCCTACATTATTAGTAAAGATCGCAATGTAAGCCTGGGTAACGTACCATAGATTACTTTATGCATTCTTGCACAGGAACTTGCACATTTCTGAAATGTTTCATGTTATCAAGTCTAATTCCCCCCCCCCCCCCCAAATTAAAAAAAAAAAAAAGCTCTGACCCAGTATGCTAAGATGTGCCCACTCATACAGTCTGCCTTTGTGGTCCTCTTTCTGAATATAAGGATAAAGAGATATAAAAGGTATAGTTCTGTCCCACACCCTTCCTTTTCTGAAAGATCACCCAAGAGCTGATTTCAGCTCTGCATGTATGAGCTTCTCTGGATCTAACCGTGTGTGCAAAACCGTTTTTCCCCTTATCACTGTTTTATATGGGACTGACCATATTACTGGGTTATGCAATAAACACCCCACCACACCCAATTATCACTGGTGTAGAGAATGTCAGATAAACCATTATGTGCAAGTTGAGTCAATTTGTGTCTGATTAGTTGTTACATCTCATCTGTAAAGTCTGTTTACTGCAAATAGTTCCTGGTAAGTTCAAAGATCTGTTGAATATTTATTTAGCTATAACCAAAGTTGGCTTGTAACCATTAAATTACCTATAAAACCATGAATTGCATTTATTTGAAGTAAAATGTGTTCGTCTTAATGACACATTCTGGTAAGATAAGGGTGTGTGTGTGTGGGGAGGTGGTGTGGGGTTTAAGGTCCTTTGGAATGTGGCCTCTTCAAATTCCCTTCCTATTTCCTCTTTCCTGTACACTAAAATGTCGCTAAACCGCTCAAGCAACGAGCTTCATGCTTCCTCGACAAATACTCTGAATCACTTTCCTCTACTTAGTTGCTTTTAACAGTGACAGGCATGTGCATGCGAACACTTCTGATTGCAATTGTATTTCTCTTTCTCTGTTTCATGATTGTTCCCCTTTTTCCTAACCACTGCACTTCTCAACTTTCCCCTTTTCTTCTCTTTCAGTCTTGGTTCTTGTAATGGGGAAAGAAGGGGTCCACGGAGGCGGATTGAATAAGAAGGCATACTCAATGGCAAAATACTTGAGGGATTCAGGGTTCTAATGTAATTAAGCTTGTTTAGTTTCACTTGAGGGACAGAAAGAAGAAGTTTGCTGTTAAGCTTTCTCCTTCAAGCAGTTAATGTCTTGAGAAAATTTAATAGCAGAAGAATGGTGATAATATCCTTTAATGTCCCCGTGTCATCGGGGGGGGGAAAGACTTTTTCTTTTCAGTTTTGTTCATTTTTTCATCTTCTTTTCTTTCCTTATGTGCTCCAGTATTGGTTTTTGTCATGGGAAAGGAAGGTACCCATGGAGGATTGCTCAACAAGAAAGCATTTGGCATGGCTGAGTACCTGAGGAAAGTTGGATACTAAAGCAGCCCCTTTCCATCCACCCAGCAGCTCACTTTAATACACCACACCAAACAACCGCCCACCCTTACCTTACCCCCCCTCCCCCCGACAGCACTACCAGAAACCGTTAGTAGATGCATTGTTTTGTCTCCAAATCTGTCAGTCTTTTTCTTTTTTTTATATGAACCTTCTTTGTTTGTTTAACGCTCCCGTGTTTTATTTTCCAAGTAATTACATCTTTATTGTGCCACAGTAAATCCAGCATGTTGGTTTTTACAAAGGTTCCATCAGAAAAACACTACTGTACATAGCATAAACCTAAAATGAAGAATTTAAAAAGAAACATTGGACGACCCCGAATTTGAATAAATTCGTTACTAAATGAAGAATCTCTACATTGTCCAATTTTTTCCCTTAGGCACTGCTAATGAACCAGCTAAAGATAGATGGATGCCTCTCAAGTGCTTTGAGCCCTTGCTGAGCTCTCATGGTCTTCCTTGTATACAGCATGTTAAGGATGGAAAAAGTGCATGCATATCTTTTAGGTCAATATCATTGCTTTCCAGTAATTAACTACACCACCTGGTCTCAGCTTTGAGAATGACATCTGAAGTTAACCAGTCACTTTACACATTTCGTAATTTTTTTTTTTGCTCAGTTTGATTCTAAATGGAGTTAGAAGCCATCTCGGCCCCAGCCCTCTTGAACGGCACCGCCCTTCCCCAGCTACCTTTAGTTTGACTACCTTATATCAAATGCTTTTGCTGTTGTATTTGGATGTGGTCTTGTATGTCATTGATCTAATGTTGGAATATTTGTGTGGTGGCAGATCAGCATTTACAAGGGTTTGGGTTAAGTTGTTCCCCAAGAGCCTTTTGCATCCCGGACTCTGTATGGACATTCCATCGCTACAATAGCTCAGGCACTTATAATTGTTGTTTGCCAGCTCCTGTAATTTTTTTTTTTTTTTTTTTTAAGAAAATTGTACTGCCATCCCAATGTAATCCTCTGGTTTTGTCTATTTCGCTTTGGTTTCTGCCATAGGACCAATGTTTTGTTGAATCCGAAGGAATTAACTGAATTGCTCAACTATTGTTGTGAAGGATGACTGCTAGCTTCATCTGTTGCTGACTTTATAACACTAAATTTTCAACACTTCAAATACACAATGTAACACCAAGTTAATTACTATTAAACACTATTAATGGTATTAATTACAGCTACCTGAGAATTTCTCTAATGAATGTCTTGAATAGATGAAATGGCAGTCTTATTGTTAATATCAGTCACCTTGAAATTCTTCAAATCACTTTTAATCTGTTATTTTCAAGAGTGAAACCATTTGGAGGTCATTGCCTTGTAAACTACTTAATTGCGATGTATCAAACTGTCTTAGCACGGTACAATTGATTCATTAAATAGATGAAAAATAAATAAAAATACTGAAGTAATCTGTGTACACTTAACTTTTCTGGGATATGGTGGTATTAGTTTGAAAAAGACCACTAGTCAAAGTTGTATTGTGGAAACTTGTAAAAAAAAAAAAAAAAATGAATAAATCTGTGTATCCTGTGCCATAATGTAGATCTGATCTGTTGCTAAAGTGAGATGGATTTTAACTGCTGCCTTGCGAGGAGTCCCTTCTTTAATGGCACCTTTGGGATATTTGGCATAAATTCAAACTCGTGTGGAAAATGTACAGATTAAAGAAAAGCATAAACAAAATTTGTCATTCTCTCCTTTTTTGCATCTGACCAGCTGACATTCAACTCTATTTGAGTGGGGGAGGAAACAAATGCCATGATTTTAACCACCTTGTTTACAGACAGATCAAATAAACCTATTCAAACCAGAAAACTGAATTTGTTCACTCGTTTGTCTTCAAGCATCTTTGTATCAATATGTAGGTAAAGTCACCCAATATGATTTTTTTGAAGATTGTAGGTACAGGACATGAATGTTTTGCACTACTATCTGTATCTAAATCATCCATGTTGATATGCATAATCTTTTCTCGCAAAGCATTTTAAGACCAGAAGAGGTCACTATAATTGCGTACACTTACATTCATACACCTGCAAGCGCAACCTCCATTGACTTGAGTGTACTGAAATTGTATTGCAGTTACAATTTCTTGAGTTGAAATACTAACTCTTAAGAAAATAAGCAAAAATTACAGAAGTGCAATGACTGCTTTAAAGGAATATTGTGGTTTCAATACAAGTTAAGCTCAATCGACAGCATTTGTGGCATAATGTTGCTTACCATAAATATTTATTACTAACATATACTAACTTTTTCAAAAGTATAGCCACAAGACATAAACAATATGCGTGTTAGCATGATTTTAGTGTGATGAGATCACTATTACTAAACTTTTCTTTGTAAAGTTAAAGAAATTTTACAACTTTGTTGCCATGACGATGTAATGTAAACAAACCCTAAAATGCCTGTAAAAATAACTTGACCGCTCAAATAATAGGTCTACAAGTTTTCACAGAAGAATTCATCTAAGTACTTTTATAAAATTATAAGCTTCACATTTTTGCCTTTAAACCCTCCAAAAATCGCCCCCATTCACTTCCATTGTAAGTGCTTCACTGCAACAAAGACGTTTCCTTTTAAAAGGAGGGACCGGCTGAAATAAATATTTGCCACAAATGCAGTCGATTGAGCTTCATTTGTATTGAAAACACAATATTCCTTTAATTCACGATTTATCTTGCTCGCAGGATCCGTGATTAGGCCTACTGTAAAATTAAAATTTTTCTCATCGTTTTATAGAGGTTGTTCTAAAAAAAAAATTAGATCAATGCGATGAAATATTTTAGTGCAAAAAACATATATTTACAGCATAAATTACGTATTTCTTTTAAGCTCATTGTGCTTAAAATACCGATTTTGAACAAACCTGGTGTTTTCAGGTTTGAACTATGTGCTTTAGTATCCATGCATTTGCCTCCATTTTTCTATCTAGACTCCTTAACAGGTGTCTCCGATTTGCGAGCCGACATGCACTAATTGTAAAAGCAAGATCTTTATTGTTCACGCTCTCTACAGAAGCCGGATTTTTGACACACTATAGAGGTGTGGGCAAAAGCGTCTACTCCAATGGCGTTTAAAGAGAAACAAACCCTGTCGTGTTTTCTTTTTATTTGGCTTAGCTGTATTGACGTTTGTAGTTTTGTGGTATTTGAAAAGGAGAAAAAGTTAAATTCAGTCGGGTCTTTTAACAAGAATGCACGAGGAAGGGAGTCACGAGAGGGCGAACATTTTAAACCTGGAGCACAAGTTGGACGCCTTCTAATTTCGCAAGACCGAACTCGAAGTGAAGGTGGTAATGTCAACAGCCCTTCTTCCGACCTCAGTTCTCTTATTCAACCCAACATCGATGAGAGCACGTATCAGCCAGAAGATGCAGGTAACAATTTTGCCCCTATGATGACTTTGTACTAATGTTTATTTAATTAAACAATTACAGAATAGATTAGTGAGATGCAAACCTTCTTGCTATTGGTCCATGACTGAAAGTTTAGTCCTTCGTGAAAGTTGAAGTGAAGTTTAGTCTTCAATGTTGCCCTTTTTATTATGTAGCACATTCAAGTTTGTGATGCATGGGTCTTTAGATCAAATAATTGTTTTGGACATAATGCAGTTAACTGTGAAATTCTCATTGACTTTATCTTCTGACAAAGGCTGGATAAAGCTGCAACCTCTATGGGGGCAGGTATATGGCCAGAATGCCTTGTATACTCCAGCAGTAGAAAGGCTACTTGGAATGAAACCTAAGGTGGATTGTGTTGGAGATTTGATGAAACTGACCGTTCATGGTAGAGAGGCTGCCTTTGGGACCAACTTTCTAATTGACCGAGGTTAATTTCTCCCTTGATTATAAAAACATGAGGCCTCAAACTGTTTATTGTTTGTCCCAATTACTTTTTTGCTTTTGTTATTCCTTTTGTAGGAGGCATTCCACCTCTTCCGTTGTCCCAGTTACCCTCAGAATGTGGTCATACATTAATGAGAACGTGGAGGGACTTTATTTTCATTATACCAAATCATGGATGTTATGTATCACAAGAGGTGTGCATTTACATTAGTTTGAATAGAACATGGTATGTATTCTTTCTGACCTCATCCTGTCTATTTTAGAGAGACAATTTTGTTCTTCCGTTACTTTGGTGGGGATTGCCTGTTAAGATGTCTTGTTCCTCACCGACCTTGGCACAAAGCACTCCAACTGCCTCCTGCTACACTAATGGCATGACTGTGAAGCTACAAAGAGGGGTCACTGAGAACCTGAAGATCAAAGGTAACAAACATGACAATGGTCATTTAAGCAAAACAATTCTAACGTCACAGGCCAGAATTTAATGTAGAAATTTTGCACATTCATTTCAGTTATGAATGAATGGCAACCTTTACTTAAAGCATCAGCTAAATGTGGATACAGTCTGGTGTCACATCCAGAAGGTATGGTCATCCATGCCCCATTTATGCCATGCACCGAGGCAAAGGTAAGCTAAATGTTCCACTGGGGGGAAAAAAAAGCCAAATATTCTTTTTGTGTGAACTAATCTTTTGACTTTTGTCATAGGATGGGATGTTCACCCTCATTTTGGCAACCGAGAACAAGTTTAATCTGTCCTGCCCAGCGTTGTCGTTTAGTCTTCCTATTAATTTGTTTGATCTTGCATCTAAAAATGATCCATCTAGTTCTCCTGTAGCTGTTCCAGTCTCATCGAGACTCTCTCCCACCACCAGTAATACTGTTGCAACCACACAGCCAATACAGACTCCTACTACTACACAAACAACTCCGAGAACCTCCATGAGTTCAACCATGCAGAAATTGCCTACTCCCTACCCTTATCGCACTCCTGGCCAGTCATATTTTGGTCCTGTTCCTCCTAATTTCCCTTTTGTACTTTTTCATCCAAATGTGTCTCCAACCATTGTTCCTCATGATCCCCCATCTGCCATTACCCAGAGACCACATTCACCCGTTTACCCCAAACCTCCTAAAACTTGGTACCCTAAGCCCAACTTGGTTCTCAACCCTGACCCCACTCAGAATTCAGCTGTACAGCAATATCCAAGATATCCTTTGCTGCCCATTACCACTGCTCCTAAAAGTATTCCTCCTAAAGATAAGGTGATTTCTACTACACCCATGACCCATCCTGTGCAATGGGCACCTATGTTCCCTCCCAGCAATTTGGTGTATCCTTTATATCCAGGAAAACCTGGATCTTTTGCTCCCTCCTCAGAAGTCTTTGCTCATGTCCCTCACTGGCCACATCCCTCCCAAACCAAACCAAGGCCTGATTTTCCCCCAAGATTGAAACCCACTGAACCACAGGACATGCCTAAACTGGACTATGCACCACCTATACCTGCCACTACAAACATGGTAGAACCACCTCAGCTCTTCAACTGTCCGTGGTACAAACCCATCCCACGAAATCGTTCAGAAATGCCATCTGTTCATACAAAATCACCAGCAGTTACAGCAGTCTCCACTCCTGAAGCTACTCTTTCCAGTCCAACAACGTATTCAGAAATGTCTGAAAAAGCTGCAAAGCCACACCCTTCAAAACGCCCCTATCATTCCATTATTACGGGTCCTCCTATGAAGATACACTTTACCCCATGCACTTATTCTGCCCCAAAGAACTATCCCCACACTGCAGTTAATTTCCCTCATGCACATTCTTTTCACTGTCCAACTTGCTGTCCTTCAATATCCTACCACAACCATCACCATTTTGGTCATCCTTTTCCTGCGTCTTTTCTTGGCACCTCAAGTCTGACCAAAATTACAGCCCAAATGGCATATGTAAAAGGAGATGACAGTTCATCCTATGCCCCATTTCCCCTTATTCAGGGCATGAGTTATAATTATGGCCCTTATTCACCCTCCCGTTCTTCAAATGGTGCTGCTCCACCACCTAATCATGCAGCAATGCAATATTTAGAACTCGCTGAAGGTCCTCTCAAGCCTGCTCATGCCTCTGATACTTCAAAAGTTTTGACAAGACCTACAATGTGTCCTCACATTTTTAGGACATTGGCATCAACTACTGTCTCTCCACGGTCTGCAATGAAATCTGCAAATATAGCTCCTGTTATACGCTCTTTGGAGCCATCCAAGCTGCATTCTACATCCTCCCAAAATGCACCAATTGCTGAACCTGCAGTTTACCAGCCTGAGTTGCAACCGTATGTTCCCCAGTGGGATGCTCCAAATAATGTTGGACCACTTTCTCAACAGATAGAACATCTAGATTCCTCAAAACTCCCAGCTCATGCCAAACATTTGTCAAATTACTGGTATCAAGCTGCTCATTCAAATGCAAGGCCCACCATGTCTGATGATCCTGAAAAAATCTCTCACAAAGGATCAATGCATCGTGTTACCACTCCTCAGCCTTCAGATTGGTTGTCTTCTCAACCAAACCAAACTCATGACATGAACCCTTCAGTGAAGCTGAATGTTCATTCCCCAATGCCCAGAGGCCCAGAATCATTTGATACATACTGGGTCCATGCTGTTCAGTCAAAATAGAAAGCAACATTGTTTTCCGACTATTACCCTGCTGGCAAGTGGACAGTTTCCCTTTGTGAAACACAAAATAATTAAAAATGTCACTGAATAATCACTGCTGATTGTTTTCTTGTAAGGTTATTAGAGGGGTCCACTCCAGTTTAACCCAAGACATGTGAAAAGACAGAAATAACACACCTATAATAAAAGTATATAGTTGGAGAAAGCCTTTACAGACTTTTCTTTAACAAATGCCTGTTAATTTGAGTCCTCAAGGTTTAGTCCAATTGGCCTGGCTTGCATGTTTAGTTTTTTTGGCTTCTCTTTGCGTGCATTTATGGACCAAATATTTGAATTTGTCATCCCCCACATTCTGTTTGTAATATGTTTTGTTTAATAGTGTCTCAGTCCTACCCTACAGTGCTTCTTCAGCCTGGTGGTCAGGATTGACTTTACACGTCCACTTTGTTAAAGAACATTTGTATGTGACCATTACACGCATGATATTCAGATTAATGTTTTCAAAGTTGCACCATTTGGAATTTGTCATACCACACTGTTGGAACCATCTGGAGAACATCTAATACCCCTTTTAAAGGAGTCTAAAATATCCTATTGAGTTCTCAAGGTGTGTTTTCCTTTAACCCCAAAATGGTGCTTCTGGGATATTTTCATTTTTACAATGTACAGTTAAGTGGTTAATGAGCACTTCAGTTGAGTGCTCACTTGTTACAGATTATGACCAGTTCAGAATTCTTCACCAGGTAGATTGGCACAAGAAAGAGTCATGTTGACTGTATAATGTTACATTATTAGACATAAGAACAGTAGACATGATATTTACTTTATTTCTCATGTATTTTCTCCACCCTTTTTTTGATTGGGAAAGTGATAAACATCAGGCATTGTAATTTTGCTAGCAAATCCAAATTAACCGTTAGAGGTAATTGCCAAAAGTCAATGTGATAGTGTAAATAAAGTGGGTGTTCTACTGGGATTTGGTTGGACTAGTACTTTTGAGCTTTGACTATGTGAGATTTAAAAATAGAGCTTAAACTAAATATCCAAACTTTGATTTGATTTAGGGTGTTTGCATTGATTTCATTTGTCAATAGAAATAAAACTCTTAATACTTTGCAAATGGTGTTATTGACCATGCATTGAAAACTGTCCTGCCTGTCCCAAAAAAAAAAAAAAAAAAGCATACTGCCTGATGTACATTATGTATCTTGTACAAACTGTTGAAAGCATGTAGAAGAATGTCACAATTGACCCTTTGCTATGCTTGACCACCAGTTACTTTTGTCATTTTCATCCATCTAAAAACCATCTGAAAGAGGCAATTCAAGCCTGCTTGTGGTTAATGCAATGCCACGGGTGAAGGAAGTTGTTCAAATGTGGCCAAAATATAGATGAAATCCAAATGGTTTAAACATCTTAAAATGGAAATGAACTATATGATCAGATATAAATTTAGCTTAATGGAGCGGAGGATGGATTTCGATTGAACGCACCCATCATTCATTTGTAAATTGATCATTAGATTGACAAATATTGGGTGGGGGATTGGAAAGATTAAAACGCATCGATACTTGTAAAAACTTTTCTGATGTATCAAGGAGAGATCATCTTTGCACAGGAACATAATTAGAAGCCAAAAACCTGGGTATTTTCCGTTGTGCATTGATCATGAGCTACACAGACACATTTTACGGTTGTGCACCCCCCCCCCCCCATCCCAGTTATGGCACTCCTGCATATAGATGTGGTTTTCTTGTTGGACTTTTGGATTCACTTAATTTATTTTAGTGTAAATGTTTCCAAGGAATGCATGTAGTGATTAAATGTATAGCTTGAATCACTTTGGATATTTTGGAAACTTTAACCTTATGTTTCTCTTCACCAGTGTTTCAGAACGGTATTATGTAGAGAGCACAGACAGATCAAGGTAAACATTTTATTACAGCACCATTTTATAAATCTGGCATAGCGTTGACTGCTTCTTTAACATGATGTAAGGTAATGCCAGTTTTGTAGCTACATGTACCTGTTTTGATATAAAACATTAACTCCAGATAGACTGTAGTTATGTGTTCAGTATTTAGCTTGCTGGTATTCTCAGAAATCAACAGGACAAACCCTAAAAGCTCTGAGGACCTAAACAATGTCATCTAAAAGGGTTGGTTCATGGGATGCAACCAGGTCAGAAATGTTTCTTTTTTCCTGGACAGATCGGCGCAATGAGCACTGGCCGTAAAGGAATGGGTTCTGCCGCTGTTGGATCTGGCATTGCATCTTTGGCTGGCACTTCTGATGCAGCAACCTCCCTCTTGACAACAGGAGCTTCCTTTGGCACCACTAACTCTGCTGATTCAACAGATTCTGCAGAGAGCAGACCGCTTGCAGCAGGGTCGTGGAGGGTTGTCAGCTTGTGATGTTTAAGGCCATGGATGGTTGGGTTGTGGTGCGGTCCAGAAGTGTGCGCGTGTAGAAGTTGTTGGACTCGCACTGTGGTGTTGGTTGCTGGGTCCAAAACTTGGGTCTGTTATAAATAAAAGAATACTTAGAACTTCAAACCGTTATAAGATTGAAGAGCACAATTCTTTTTTTGTCCTCCAATCTGTTTCATCTATGCCTCGGTTTAATCTGTTTCTAAGTTTTAAGATTTGTGTTTGTATTTTGAAGCTTTAATATTAAAAGACAATGTAGCCCAATGTGATTTACTAGTTTTAGATTTAAATTGTGTTAATGTATGGAGACAAGGAGTTATTTACTTTGAAGACATTGCAGTCAACTTTATTCAGTTTGGTCGAACCTTGAGCTAGACAGAAGCCATGGATCTAAAAATGGTCAAAAATATGGATTAGACACTTTTTAGACCACATGAAAAGACAAAAATCTGTAGGACGAGACTTGATTTTATCCACCAGAGTTAAATGGATCAGGAAAAGTGGACATTGCATACCAAAATTTTGCTTTGGTGATGTCAAAAAGGAACACCATTTTAGAGGCAGTGTAAGTCATTACACTACATCGTACTTTCTCTGTTAAGTTTCATTTGTGTATGCTTACAGCGAAGGTGTGATTCTGGGGAATGCATATATCATCATCAGGACTTGTGCAGTTAGTCCCAATTATGCCATATTCTGCAAAGTACTCATTTCCGCCACTGACAACCTTTTCAAAAGGCAGAAGAAGACTGGTTAGAATGACATATAGCCTTTACTTTAGGAAGATGTTTATCTTTCCATTTTACATTACCTGGGATGTCATTCGTCCAATTTCAAAGAGTGCAAATTTAGTATTTAGAGTATGGTTTCTATTGAAATCATCTAATGAGGCTTCAATGAGCTGAATGCCGTCCGTGTCATTTAAAGGAAGGAGGTGATGGCAACCTAAACAGAAATCCTCTGCTGACTCTAGACAAAAAAGGCAAAGAGCAGACTAAGTCCTCAATGTTCCTCACTGTGAACAGATTAAAATAAGTTATTTTTTATGTTTCAGACTTACCGGTCTCTGTTTTACACTTGAATGCCACAATAGACAGACCTTGAGTTGTATTTGAGATGGCAAAATCACAATCTGCCTCAACTGCCTAGCAGTAGATAAGAATGATACTTCTAGATCATCATGTGGTTATGTATTAACAACACAAACATTAGCAAAATTAAGTGTAAATAAACTGAAGCTTGTTAAACTGATTTCACCGTAAATCTTTTTTGTCGGACTGGGCATTGGCTCACTGGTGTCGGATCTAAGACATGACAAGTAGTTTCCAGAAAGTCCAACTCCAAAAGATACGTGTCTGCTTCACCTGGCTGCAGAAAGACATTCAAATCTTAGGACTCAAGAATTTACCTAAGCAATCATATGAGAGGCTGTGCTGTTTTGTGAATACAGTCACAGATCAAGGGCATTCACAAAATAGCATAGCTTTTATAAAATGTCTACTACATAATTCAAATGTTAAAGACACAAATTGTCATTGCTACATTAAGCGAAGTTTAGTAAGCAAAGTGCCATCCTTCTACTAGGCTAGAAGATGCACACCTACCGACTATGTAGGTACACCTACATAGTGAATGAAAGATTACTTTCATTCACATAGTCAAAGATTACTTACACCTACATAGTCATGTATCTAATCAGACAATCAAGTGACAGCATTGCAATGCAAAAAATAATACAGTTATTGGTCAGGTGCGTCGGTTAATGTTCATATCAATCACAAGAATGGGGAAAATGTGATCTCCGTGATTTGGACTGTGGCATGAATGTTGGTACCAGATGGACTGGTTGAGTATTTCTGTAACTGCTGATCTCCTGGGATTGTCAAGCACAACCGTCTCTAGAGCAGTGTTTCTTAACCGGTGGGTCTTTACACAAAAGTGTGTCGCAGGTCTATTCAGACTGGGTCACAGACAACAGCGAAAGAACAATGCCATGGTTCTCCCTTTGAAGATTTTTGAGTGACTGCCCAAGTGATGGCCTATTTAGTGTTAATCTTTCATTCAGCTGAAGGCTTGTCATCTGCACAGCAATATGTTTGCGTTGTGATTAACCCTTGTGTGACCTTCGGGACAATTTTGACAATTTTGTCATTTTTTTTTTTTTTTTTTGTAAGTTTGCTAAAGGTGTGTATATTTGGGTGGATTTTGATATTTCAACCTCAGTTCCAAAAATACATATATAATACACTGTGTACACAGTGAGCCTGGATCTCAGTCCCATTGAGCACGTCTGGGGCCTGTTGGATCAGAGGGTGAGGGCTAGGGACATTCCCCCTAGAAATGTCTGTGAACTTGCAAGTGCCTTGGTGGAAGACTGGTGGAACATCTCACAGCAAGAACTGGCAAATCTGGTGCAGTCCATGAGGAGGAGATGCACTGCAGTACGTAATGCAGCTGGTGGCCAAACCAGATACTGACTGTTTATTTTGTTGTAAGTTTGCTGAAAATAAAAGCAGTTGAAAGTGAACGGACGTTTATTTATTTTTTGCTGAGTTTATATTTCATTGCACATCACATTTACAAAATAGTTTTACGATTTTACAGGAGTAAAAGTAACTTTATATTTTGACAAAATGTTATAATTTCTTGTGAAATATATAAAGGTAGAATTTATTAGACCTCATCAACATTTCCAACAAAAGTATCAAAATGTATTTCAGCTAGTTTTTTTTTCACAAGTCTACTATTATTTATGACTAGCTACACTGACCTAACCATTGTATTGAGGAGCCTCTCCTCCTGTGTGAAATGTATGTTCTGTTTGAATGATGTTTGGAACTAAGAAAGAAACTGGATAATAATGGGCTCATATAAATATTTTCTTCAATTTTCAAAAGGAGGGAGAGAAAACTTCCTGTTGCTTTTATATCAACAACAAAAATGTCACTTGATGCATGCCCTTGTACTTGAAAAACATGAACAAATCTATGCAACATAAAAGGAAATGCAACCCAGGATTCATTAAATACAGGTTACGTTTTTTTCGATGGTGGGTTGCCACTTGATTTCCAGTTTAAAATCTAGGTCCGGAAGCAAACCCAGTTGAGTACCACTGCTCAAGAATTTACTCGGAATGATGCCAAAAACAAAACTTCCAGTGAACGGCAGATCTGCGGACACAAACAACTTGTTGATGAGAGAGACCAGACTGGTTTGAGCTGACAGAAAGGCTATGGTCATTCCAATAACCCCTCTGTAAAATCATGCATGGTCGAAATCACTTAGATAAAATTTTTGTCCATTCTGATGGTTGATGTGAACATTAACTGAAGCTCCTGACCTGTATCTGCATGACTTTATGCATTGCACTGCTTCCTCATGATTGGCTGATTATATCATCGCTTGAATAAGTAGGTGTACAGGTGTTCCTAATACTGTGGTTACACTAAGAACCCAACAGATGCCACACAGTTAATAGATGTACAGCTATTTTGCGGCACAACTTTAAAATTGTGTATTGAGTAGGATCTGAACCATTATTTTAATAAACCTGTGTATTAGGTTTATTTATGAGGCCATTCAAACCCAACACTTTCTTGCGCTATTTACATATATTACATATTTATGTTTCGAGGGGCACTTTTAAATGTTGACATTCTTATTAACCTGACATGGTGTCTTAAAAAACGTGCCGCTCTTGCGCCAGACACTGAAAAAACAGCTGGATGTGTGAAACGGTTAAAGATATCCGACAGGACTAGCGCATGTTTACATAGAAAAACTATGGAAAAAGAGCACAGACGGACACAAAAACGTTTGTTGTAAATGACCATATAAATGTACATATAATCTTAAATAAAAAAAATCTATTTCAAAGATAACTTTCACCTCTCAATTCTAAAATAGCATTTCAATTTTGTTATAAGCTTATAGCCTGACATGTGTGTTTGTACTATGTAAACCATTTAACCTGTAACTATTGCAGTGCAAAACATGTGCAGTGTGTAGTATGAATCTATGCAACAGATTTGATCAATAAATATAAGACTTTAGACTTTGTCACAAAAACAAATCCATATTGATTATTTTCATGAACTGAGCCTATAAATCACAATTACATCATTCTTTTCAGACAAACCTTTACAGTATATTTTAGATTTTCTGTTATTTCATAAACTTACCTTGGAGATGATCTTGATTTTATCAATCTGATTAAGGGCATATTTGTAGCCATGGGTGTGCTGAGCATTGAGAAAGTCCTGTGCCGCCAGAGCAGCTGCTTCAGCCTCTGGGGTGTCACAGGGCGGAAAGCTGAATGTGGGCATCACCCCTTGTGCCCATGCCCCTATTGCTAGGAGCCCAAGAGCAGCGATTGTAGTAGCCCAGAGCTTCATGTCTTAAAGCAATAACCTCAACTTCTAACGTGAATATGCAGACAGAAGGAGACTGAGTTTGATTGGTTGTATATATATACTGTATATACTGCACTTTAGTCTTGACCACATGGTCAGTGTACATGTAGACATTCTGTCTTCTGTTACGCAAATGACATCAATGAACCATCTTTGAATGCCAAAGTAAATGAAACTGTGCAAATCAAGTGGGTGTTCCATTGAAATTTGGTTTGGGGAAGCAAGGGTGCTTTTAGACTTTGATCATGTCCTCAGTATGGAACCTGATTGAAATTGCTCAGTTGCACTTTCAGTCATTCCATGTTTTTATTTATTTTCATGAATTCTTGCCATTTGTGCTATTTAAATAAGTACTGCATACAGGGGAGAGGTTTCGGCTTAAGTTTCAATGTCACTTGTTGGAAATGATAACGATTTCTTAAAAAGAAGTGTAAACACATTTGATGAAGTATGGATGGCGTAATTACGGTTTGTGATATTTCTTGGACATGATTTTGCCCTTATTTCCTTTTAAAAAGGATTTCATATTTTTACCTTAATCTCTTTTAGCGGTGCTATTCATCTTAAAGCTTTACACTTTAAGTTTGAAAAATTGTCTGAATCTGAGATTCATAAAAACAATTATATACACAATGGCTATATATTTGTGTAGAAATCTACCTTATTTGTTCATTCATTATTAGGGATCATTTTCAGATACAACATTCAATGTTCAACAACCACAAAAATGTAAAAAATCTTAATAAATGAGTAAAACAAGAATCATTAAAGTATTTAATCACGTTCAAATAAATTAAAACGTATGCTTCTCTTGGACCATGGCAGTAGTTTGGTATCAGTGGACTCGAGACTTGTTTTTTAGATTATGATTAACTGCAGACTTGTGGTAGTCTTGTAAACAGGATCACACGCGCACTTTGAGAAGTCAGTAAAAACATTTTGAGGACATTTTCACAGAAAGCTATTTATTTGAAAATGAAGACACACAAAAAATGTTATTTGTTGGATCAGATCTGAATAGATGTGTAGATTTCTCTCATTTATATAGCCTAAGTAAGCTATTCAGACCCTTCAATACTTTGTGTGACTGATTTGGCATTCCTACCAAATTATTTTTTATTTTATTTTTTAGCTCAAATGATTACTGCTTGGCTCTGATCATTTTCCATACTAATTTCCCAGTGAGAAATTGTGAGACTCTGAGGTTCTTTTGGGTCATTTGTGTTTCCTGTCTTTAATTTCCTGTTTCCTGATGTGAATATACCCCATGCTTTGCATTGTCTTTTGTTGATCATTGAGAGTTTATTCATGGTCTTATTTTGGTGAATTGTGGCATTGGTTAATTTCCTTGTTCATTGTCCCTTTTTTTTTTTTATCAGTTCTGTGTGTTTTACTTGTTACTTTTTCTAATAAATGATTTGCACTGGTGACTGAGGCTAACATTCTGCCTAACATCTATTTGTGTGTTCCACTGAAGTCTAACATTGACATTAACCTGACAATGACATTTAGTATAAACTAAAGAGAAGATCATTTAAATTATTTGAAAGTTACGAAGCAAGGTAGCTTGCAATTCGTCAGCGTTAGCTAAAATGACACAGATCAATCCTTGTGGCACTATATATTTCACATGCTTTGCATTTATGTAATCTTACCTGTCCAATATGAAGAATGCCAATTCAGGGTCTGTTTTGATCGCCAAAACCGAACGGAGGTTCGGGAATCAAATTCCCTGCCGATGTTCACTCTAGTTTTCGCTCGACCACGATCGCGTTCCCGCTTAGCCAGATGGAATTCAGTAGATAAATGTTTTTTTTTATTTTTTTTACTTACTCTGAGTTTGTGTAGGAGTCTGTGTTGTGCTGGGAGCCGGATGTTTGCTGGATTCCATCTCTAAGATAACATTGCCTAGTGTTGAAGTTTGTTGACACTGTTGAATAGTGGAAGCATAAACATCACATCCTTTGGATTTTCCCGGCAAAAGCGACCCGCTCCCTTCCCATGAAAATCAGTCTACAGGCTTTAATAGGCAACCTAGGAAGTCTGGGAAGGGCTCATTTTTTAAATTGTGTAACAAGCCGTTCACAAATTGGCAAATAAAAAGGCAAATATAACATGAAGAATTACATTTTTCACCTTTAAAATGAAGACTCCAGTCATATCAGTAACTTTATAAAAGCTGTTTTATTCTACATGGAGAGGGTCCCCTCATGGGGGCTTCCATGTTAGAATCACATGACCAGCCAACTTCTACTCACTTAATCTCAGTAACCATTATTTGACACTTTCACTCATTGATTAAAGTAATCATGGCTGACTGTGAATAATACATTTGTACAGTTGCATCTGAAACTGAAATCTATTGATATATTTACATTATGCTGCATCCAAGCTGCTAGGTGTCAGTATATGTCCAAGATGACTAAAAGACAAAAGCTCCTGAGTGCCCCTTTAACAAAAGTAATACAGCATTTTCATGGAGGACCTTAAAGATGCACTCAGTAATTTTCCAAACATCCACTTTTCGTGCTATTTTGTTATGGACAAAGTGAAAATGCGTAAAAAAAAAAGTTGGGAAATTTGCCGTCTTCTGCCTGTTTCCATTCAAATGGCCTTTTATCGATAAAAATGGTGTGTGTGATGACGTCATGCCAAATAACACTTTGTCGCATAATTTTGGTTTATCACAAAAGAAATCGTCCTGGTTACTTTCATAACCTCTGTTGCCTGATGGAGGGAACGAGGAGTTGTGTCGATTTAGTGACACTAGTGGTCACCCTTGGGAGCCCCAAACACCTCTGATCTTTGAGAAAAGACCAATGGGAATTGGCGAGTGGAATTTGCATGCCACTCCCCCTGATATAGGGGTATAAAAGGAGCTGGCTTGCAACCACTCATTCAGGTTTTGTGCTGAGGAGCGTGAGGTCCGAAAACCAGGTCTGGGTGGGCCAGTAAGGTGCTTCTAGGATGACCTTGTCCTCCCTGATCTTGCACAGCGTCTGTGCAAGTAGGCTCACTGGGGGGTACTACTTGCATAGCCCCCGGGGCCAGCAGTGTGCCAGTGCATCTGTGCGGAGGGGAGCCTCGGTCAGGGCATACCAGAGTGGGCAGTGAGAAAATTCCCAGGAAGCTAACAGGTCTACCTGCTATACCATGCACCATACCTGCCATAAAGGAACGGTGCCCGGCGGTCGGGATATCGATGCCCGTGGACACCGAATGTGTGACCCAGGAAGTAAGGAAACCGCTCTTTTATTGAAGATGTGGGTACCACAGCCCCTTGGCCGTGTGGCGAAATTAAAAGAAAATGGAAAACAAGGATTCTCCTCCCGGCCCTCCACCGAGGGATGGAGTGGTCTGTTCAGCAGCTCCAGATCTGCAGCGGTCTCAGGGGCGCTATGAAGCATTTCTCTGGTTCATTTCAGTGGCGGGCCGAGAGATGGGTGGCGTCTGTTTCCTGCAGGTGGCTCAATGCCAATATAATCTTTTAGTAGGAAGAATATACTCTTTTAGCTACTGAAGCACCCTGGGGAGTTCCCTGCACACCACTGGTGCAAGAGGGGGAGAAACAGCTGTAATGCGCCGTATATCCAACAGCTTCACTTTTCAGAGGTGAATGGATACGGCAGAAGAATTCAGCTCGCTGAACTCAACCGCTCGGCTCCGAAGATAAAATCTGAATGAGTGGTTGCAGGCCAGCTCTTTTATACCCATATGTCCGGGGGAGTGGCATGCAAATTGGTGTTTGGGGCTCCCAAGTGCGACCCCTAGTGTTACTACATTGACACAACATTGAGTGTGTGACAGATAGTGAACTGTGCAACCCAACTGATAAACAATGCTGCAGCGATAACATTTGTGCTACACGTGTACGATTATCAAAAGAGATTATAATGTTTTATACACTTGTTTCTGCAGGAGTTTGTTAAACAAAATTTAATATCATGTAATGTGGAAACAAACTCATTTATTGATATTACTTAATAAAGTGAATGTTTATCACTTACTATGTAAATCTTCCTGAGTGTCGACATGTTTGTGTGACATCATGCCTCTGCATCTCAGTGAAATCGGGGTTGAGAATTAAGTTGTAATTCTGACTCACTTCTCACTTTTCCTGGTAGGAAGTTATAAAATCGGACTTTCCAAGTTGAATATGAATGCATCACTACTTTTCAAACTTGATCCGACACTGAATGCTCAAGCAGCCTAACTTACACTTAGAAAATTCCTGATGTTCCTATAACAATGCAAAAAGCACTTACCAATTTACTTGAAGTGAAAATCAGTCCTTTCCTGATTAATAAATTAATCAATCACACAATCATGCAGAACATCTCATGTTTTTAAATCCATAAGGATCTCTTTCTCAACAGCAATACCAGCAGTGATGACAGCCGACTCATCAGGCAGCTTGATCTTACACTTTTCCCTCTTGAATTATTTACATCACTTAAAGCGTGATTGTGTCACTCAAGGCCAGCTAGAAAGCCTTAACAGGGACATATCCTAAAGACCACACCCACCAAGAACAAATAAATAAATCTGATTGGCTGATGAATCTGACAATCTGACTTTAGTTGCCCATTCATTTGACTGTTGAGGGATTCTGGGATTTCCGACTAGAATGTAATGCAGCATTAGTCCTTTCCTTTTCTAGATGTAAAAACCATTGCAGGGAACTAGCATCCACACGTTTTTTTCTATCACTTCTATACCAGTGACATGCAGCTCTACATCGCATACCAGCCTGATGATCCTACGGTAGCTACACTGAACTTGCTCTGCTTTAACAACTAGCAAAGACAGAGCATCGCTGCTCCATGTTTGGTTGCAATGGGCAAAATGTCGCTTCAGCAGACATATCACCCTGCAGCTATGGGCTGGTTGCTTACTGAAGCTAAGCAGGGTTGAGCCTAGTCAGCATCTGGATGGGAGACCTCTTGGGGAAACCTAAGGTTGCTGCTGGAAGAGGTGTTAGTGAGGCCAGCAGGGGGTGCTCATCCTGCTGTCTGTGTGGGTTCCTAATGCCCTATATTGTAATGGGGACACTATACTGAGAATGTGTAAAGAATGGTGGGGGGTATGGTAGGACTTACTGTTGTGTGTTGAACATGTGCTACCGAGATGCCTTTTGTGGTTGCACTCGATGGAAAGGGTATTTTTGAAAATCATGCTGGAAAAGACTGGGGGTTCTGCTGGGCCCCATGTTTGTCCTGGGACCTTCGAATCGACCATAACCAACCCCCACCCCCCATTACGGCTCCCTTGAATGTACGGCACCTTGTAGTACCAACACAAAATCACTTTCCTGAACTTTCACTGTTCCATGCTGGAAATGATCTTCCCAACCTTAACCAATTCCCATGCAACTTTAAAGACATATCTAAAGCTGCATCGCTGTAAGTGAGCACTTGACACAATCTATTATGCACTAGTTCTTTCTTAAAAATAACTTGTTCACTTTTCTCTTTCACTTTTACATCTGCTCTTGCCTGTACTTCTCTGAGCATTTTTAAAACTTCTGTATTCTATATTCTGTATATTTTGCAGCACTTCTCATGTTATTGATTCTTCAGGCACAATTACTTGTGTTGGATTCCTCATTTCTAAGTTGTTTTGGATAAAAGTGCCTGCTTAAGTTCTCCATAGATAATAAAAAGTAATGTAGTATGAACCTGATACAATGTTATGTAAATTTTTCATGCTATTTAAAGTGGCCGTGGGGTCCCCAAAGAGGACATGAGGGATAATATTATTCTAGTCTTCACCAGTGTTTCAGGACTGCAGTATGTAGTGAGCCCAGGCTGATTAAAGTAAACGTGTTATCTGTTACATCAGGCACAGGCTTTATTGCTTCTTTAAAATTATGTAAAATAATGGCATTTTTATAAATACAATTTATTTCTGGCACTACTGTTTCATCTGCTACCTCTCACATTGTTTTGGCACACTGACACTGACCAGATGCAACAAGATCATGGTGCTCTGTCAGCTTGTGATGTTTGGTATCGTGGATGGTTGGGTCGTGGTGATGGCCAAAGGTGTGCATGTGTAGAGACACTAGAGCACTATGGTGTCGAATTGGTGATACCTCAGCTTGGTTCTGTCATGAATGAAGGAATATTTCACATTTTCAAATTTGTTGTGTCCTTAAATCCCTTTAATTTCTGCTTTATAATGTATTTATAATTAATATATGTACTTATAATGTACTTCTTTCAAGGAATATTACATGGTTTAAGGAAGTGACGTCTTTGTTCCTACAACAGCGGGAGGCTTTTAATTTATAGTGATTAACACGATTAACGTTATTAACGATCGCCATAAAATGTCATTATTAAAATGTTGACCATGTTGTTTGACGGCTGGATGCTCCCTGGATGCCTGGAACTAATGGAAATTAAAGTGTTTAGATCTCCGAAAACGCAACCGCAAATGGACACATGAACCACAGCATTGAAGCAAGATGGCTGGACACATTCTGTACTAAAAACTGTTGTAGGTGAATTACATTTATGCCAAATTAATTGTAAGTTTGATAGGTAGAGCTCTAAAAGTGACTAGAGATTGCTCCCATTATAATAAAGAGTAAAGCTGCACAAGTCATTTAAAATTGCATTCAGTAATTTAGCAGAAGGTTATATAAAAGTTAGGAACACAAAAAAATACATCTTTATCTTGTCTGCAGGTCGCGCTGACAACTTCATTGAACGGCTTCGTTGATTATAATAGGACTGATCCAATATTCACAATCTCTCTGCTGAGGAAATAACTGTGAGCATCTAAACAATACAATTTCATCGCCTCTCTCGCGTAGATGCTCAGTATCAACAACACGTCTGGATAAGTCACTTCAGGTAAATGTCCTTTGAAAAAATACGTTAACTCAGAGCCTTTTTATAGGATACGGTAATGATACCGGAAGCGCTCCCAGGCGGCAGCATTCAAATTCCTATGTTGTTGTTTACATCCTAGAAATCGTCTATGTACAGTACATGGGGTCCAAAAGTTTGAGACCACTAGTGACAATGTTTGTATTTTGAATTTTTCTACTTTACCAACATTTTCGTCATTACAAATTACTGATACAAATTATACTATCTGCATAATTTGAGTACAATTTTTTACATTTCTTCATACAGTATTTGTTATGTATTTTTGGTATATTCAATAGAAGCAAGGTTATTTTTTATTGTTCAGAATGTAAAACCAAAAAAATGGTTTGCTACGCAAAAAGTCACAAGCACAAAGTCAGTGGGCATGGCCAGGGATGGATTGGTAATCTGGCATACCGGGCATTTTCCCAGTGGGACGATTAGGGGTGGACTAGCCATTGTGAGAATTGGGCCAAATGGGCCTTGATAAGCTGAAATGAGCCGCCTTATTATACAGAACGGCCCACAAAACGGGTGCCACGATATGCCGAAGGGGGCGGCGATATGCTGAAAAGGACAGCGACTTTTGGGCCAGTTTCTATGTAAAATCCTTGGCCGATTTCCCTTCTCAGTCCACCCCTGGGCATAGCTATGAAATGTTGGTATTTTTGTGCAAGTATGCCCAAGTCTAGGTGCAAGTAGGTTTGGCAAAATTGCATGAGGAATGGGCTGGATTATGTGCAATTTTATTCTGAGGTTTTCTCCAGTTATTATTCCACCACCTGCATCCAATTATATAGTTAATTCCCTCAAGCAACAGTGATATAAACCAAGACGGCACATTCATAAGAAGTTGGTAGATTAAATAGACTGTATGCTGTGAATTAGAAGAACTAAAAATTACGTTTTTCTTTTTTGTGCATTAAAATGCGACAGTTTGCAGGCATACAACCACAATAGCGCAAACACTCCCACCCACGCCCACTTGTGCTTTACACTGGCACGAACATTGCGGTTAGAATTAGCGATCTCACGAAATATTGGATAAGATGCTGCGCACAGTCGTTGCACATAGACTTTAGGACTCCTGATATAATTTAAATGCTATGATATTGAGTAAAAACAATGTTCTCCAATGTGATTTTAACAAGTTACAGTAGGTACACATTGTGTCAATGTATATGAAGACAAGGTGTTACTGTGTTCAGGATTGTGCAGTCAACTTTGTTGTATTGTGTGTTTTTAGCAGCACCATCAGCTTGGCAGAAGCTATTGGTCTAAAAAAAAGTGTCACAAATGTGGATTAGACAGTAAATAACCTAAACACATCTATACAGTCACCAGCCAAAGTACTGTGTCTTGTTTATTGTTTTGTAGTGTGCTTACTGCAACAGTGTGGCTCTGGGGGATGCATTCATCATCATCATGACTAGTGCAGTTAGTCCCAATTATGATGTATTCTGCAAAGTAATTGTACCAGACACCAAGAACCTGAAAAAATCCCCCAGAAAAGACTGGTTAGAGTGCCATATCAGAAGATACCAGAAGATCTTTATGCTACCACTTCCATTTTATTTATCTGGTCTTCAAGTCGTCCAATTTCAAGAAGTGCAAATTTTGTATTTAGATTATGTGTTTTATTAAAATCACATAATGAGGCTTCAACAAGCTTGAGACCATCTATGTCATTCAAATGAATGAGGTAAGGGCAGCCTCCGCACGTGTCCTAAGCTGAATTGAGACACAACCGGAAAACAAAGGTCAGAATAAAACTTTTTCCTACACAGTAGCTAAACAGATTAAAACACACATACCACTTTTTTGCTTTATATTGTATTTTTGTCCTCTTACCTGTTTTTGTTTTATACTTCAATGCCACAACAGACAGACCTGAACTGTTTCTTAGACGTCAAAATCACAATCTGCTTCAACTACCTAGATGTAGACTAGGACAATACTTAAAGATCAGTGGTTTTCAACCAGCGGGCCTTGGAGTCAAAAAGGGTCTACATCGTCATGTGATTTGTTTTAGATAAACAAACAATACCACTGTAAATATAAACAAACTGAAGCTAGTTAAATGGACCTCACCGCAATAGGTTTTGGCCTGTGTTGGCATTGGCTCACTGGTGTCCGAATTAAGACATGGCACTTGGTTTCCTCCCAGTCCAACTTCAAGAGATACATGTTTGTTTTACCTTTCTATAAGGGGAAGTCAAACCATTTGTTTAAAATATTAACCATATCCAATAATCCATTGTAAAATGTTAAATAGCCATGTCAAATACAACTTACTTTAGAGTTTAGATTAGAATTTTTAGATTTTAGAATTTTGTCTAGACAAAATTGCTGCAAATGTGCTGCTTATTTCCCACTCATTATTTTCACATGCAAATGAGCTTGTGATCTGCCCCAAATGATTGCTAGAAGTTTGCACCTCTTCACCAGTAGTAGTGAACCTGAAGAAACCCTTTTTGAAAAGCAAAATTTCATGTGAAAATTAGAAAAACTGATACAACCAGCATCACACAGGCCTCTTTCATGATGATATATTGGCATACACTTATCCCCCTGTGCCCATACCCCCATAATCAGGAGCCCAAGATCAGCAACAGCATCCCAGAGCTTCATGCTAGGTTTAATATCTTAAATATATACCCTGAACTGTAGTCTTGTCCTAATGGTCAATATAAATGTAGACATTGTGACTTCTGTTACGCAAGTGATGCCAAACAACTTTGAACGCAAAGTCATTATTACTGTGCAAACCGAGTGGGTTGTTCCATGTTGGAGTGGGTAGACTTTGATTTGGGAGATGCATAGGTGCTTTTAGACTACAGCCTCAAGAAGTAAACCTTTTGAACAAAGGTCTCAGTTTTGTTCCCACTAGAACTACTGATCCTTTTGTAACTAAAACTGAATTGTTAAATTTTTTCCGATCCTTACGATTGAAATGCTTCTACAAACATACCAAAATAGGATCAATCAAGGAAAATTTTTTACCTATAGTGGCTGTGAGAAATTTAAACCAAAGAGCACTTTTTGTCCTACTGTTTGTAATCCTTCAATTAATACTTTCTGTAGACTAGTGGAAAGAGATGTTGATGGGTTAATTTATGGTTCTTCCTTAAATAAAAAGTCAAATTTGAAGACATTAGAAAAAGATGCTCTTGACAAATTGTGTATAAGGATATTGTGGTGAAGGAGGTGGTCTGGTGATTTTGCATAGAGTCCTCTATAACCTAGAGTGTGACAATTACCAAATACCACTTACTATAGAGTTCTTTCATCAGACCCTACTACACAGTTTCAAAGAGAAATTGAGACTTTTCTTAAGACAGCACATTGATCTCTGACAAATAACTACAGTATCTTGTCAATCACACTCCCACTAAGCCTGCTTTTTATATCTTGCCCAAAGTCCATAAGGATTTAATTAATCCACTTGGGCGACCTATAGTGTTGGGCAATAACAGCCTCACTTTCCAATTTTGTTGATTTTGTATTGAGACCCGATATCAAATCTCTACCCAGTTACATTAGAGACACAACAGACTTTCTTCTGTGTCTGTCAGCTATAACTTAGATGAAGATGTCATACTCGCTTCTATGGATGTTACCTCTTTATATACAAATATTCCTCATACCGAGGGTCTTTTGGCACTGAAGTGTTTTCTTGATCTATGCACTGATGATGATGATGATGATGATGATGATGGTGATGATGATGATGATGGTCTGCCTACTAAGTTTATTACAGATATGGCTGAACTTGAATTGACAAAGAATTATTTTGTATTTGACAACAAGTTCTACAAATGGAGGGTACAGCTGTGGGCACCTCTATGGCCCCTGATTGAGTCCATTTATATATTGGCTACCTTGAAGATAAATATATCTGGACAAATCAATACTTTCACAGAGAATATCATTTTATTTAAAAGATATATTGATGATTGTTTTGTAAGTTACAAAGGCTCTTGTAAGACTTTATCATATTTGTTCTGATATAGATGACTTTGAAGCCAAAGCTCAGACTTTATATAGAACTTTCAGGTCATGTGGTTATCCCATCAATTGGCTGGAAACTGTCCATTCTTCACACGTTAAAAAAAACACTAATTTGATCTCTAAGAACAAAAATATTCTTTCGTGTGTTTTTAAATGAACATTTAGTCCTTTGAGTTTAGAGAAGAAAAAAAAAAAAGGTTATCTGTAACCATTGGCACATTACTCAAAGTGATAGTGAATTGATGGTTTGCTCACTGATCCCCCTCTCTGTGTCTATTCTAGGAACTCCAATTTATGGGACAAACTGGTGCATGCCGACACCTCCATCTCCTCCACTGCAATCCTCACCGATGCCATAGGGAAACTTTCCATGCATTAATTGTATTTCCTGCATTATTACATTAAATGTAAATCCTTCACTCATCTGCATACTTAAGCAATTGATTACCTGTAAATAAATGTTATATATAATAATATGTCCCTGTTCTCTGTTATATATTGGCAAAAGAAATGCATATTATATATTAGAATCTTTGAGCACATGAGTGCCATCAGGAGACAAGATCACACATCTGTATTTTATCACTTTGAATCCGCCAAACATTCACCTCCAGTTTTAAAGTTCCTGGGCATTGAGAGGGCCCTTCCTCATTGGAGAGAAGTGGGGGCGGAGGGGGGAGGGGGAGGGATCGAGAGAAGAAATTATTACAAAGAGGCTTTTTGGTATTTTGAGTTAAACTCTTTAGTTCCCAGTGGCATGAATGAGGAGATTGATCTTACCTGTTTTCTCTAATGTCTTTTCTTCCCCCTTTTTTCTGTGTTAAAGTCTCTGTAATTGAGCTCTATAACTTCAAGAGTTCCTCTGGTTCAAGCTCAGCTGGTCTCAATCTGTAATCATTTTTTTTATATAAAAGGGATAAGTTGTTGTTTGTAAGGTGAGCACTGAATACAGCTATGGGCGGAAACATCTGCTTACTGGTCTATTTTTAAACTCACTGCACATTGAACCTTTTCCACTATGCAAGTCTAAATCAAAAAAAATATTTCTGATAGACCTTGTTGGTCTGTTCTTCATTCAGTGTGTGGAGTGAACCTGTTGTGGATTTTGGATATTGCTTTAGACTTTGACCATGTCCCAAAAAAAGTCAACCGTATGTAACCTGATTGAAATCACACTGATCTGCATTCATTCATTATTCAATATATATATATATATATATATATGTATATATATATATATATATATATATATATATATATATATATATATATATATATTGAATTATGAATGAATGCATAATATATATATATATATATATATATATATATATATATATATATATATATATATATATATATATATATATATATATATATATTAAACTCATGTTTTGCAATTTGAATAAATATACTGTAAATTGCAAAGGATTCCGAAAGAGTCACATGATTTTCATACTTTTAAAAGATACTTTTATAATGTTTGTTTGCTGTTTCCTGATGCTTATCAAAAACCAAATATAGAAAAGCAAACAACTTGTTTTGCTGAAGTGCCTCTATTTGACTTAGTTTTACAGAAAAGCAAATGCTATATGTTGAGTTGTGCTAAATTATGGTCTGTATAATGTCATAAAGTCATGTAATTGTAAGACGAAATTCATAATGAGAAATTGTTTATAAAATGTAAATATAGGGAAGACGTTAAGGCTTACACCCACTAGGGGGAGCTGTAATTTCTTTACATTCCAAATTGTGTTACCGAGACCTTCAGTAGAGCGTTGAAGCTGTTGATTTTAAATCATATATCAGTGAGGACCACGTTGAGAGAGACAAAATGATGGTAGTAATTGTGGATTGTTCTTTGTGGATTTCTTTCTTTTCTCTTTGTTTGTTGATTTTTCTACTTTTATTTTCTCAACAAAAAAAAAAGGATTGTTTGTTTGTTTATACCGTATGTGTGCATTTTAGTAATTTAGATTTTGACCACAGGGTTGTTTGTTGAGGGACAGGGTGGGATTGGGAAATAAGGGGGTTAAAGTAGATTTTGTATATAATTGTTTTATTATACATGTATCAATAAAAAGTGTTAATAACAAACAAAAAAACATTGTCATGAGTCTGTGTTTATAAATTGCGTGGTTTTTTTTTTTGTTAAAAGGAAGTTATCATGTTTACGTAATCAGTGACAACCGCAATCCAGAGGTTGCATTTTTCCATCTAACATTACAATTGCATTACATGGTTAGGTTTAGGTTTGGGGTTTGGGTTGGGGTACAGATAATGAAATGCAGTATGCAGTCCTCTTCACTGTAGTACATTCTGTACAGCTTAAAGCTATTCACTTCACAACTCACTTTTGGCACCCCATTGTGGACATTTCACCTAGAAAATGGAGCTCACACTGCTCATACACCCAACAACACTTACCACTTTGGCCACTGGGGGCAATATTTCTCATTTCCGTCAGCACAGACTGAATTTATCTAAAGAAAAATCAACGTACTGCTCCTGATTTGCCTGTGAAATCAGTCAGCATGTAACCAGGGTCGCATTAACGTACCATGGGGTATACTGTTCTGAGAATCACCTGTCCCACCAGTTCTATGGACATACGCTAGACGGACAGCTTTCAGAGCTGCGCCACATCTCCACATTTGTTTCAGAATCTTCCACTAAACACTTTAATGTGCGTTTCTTCCATGACCGTTGACTGTTTTGGGGGAGTCCAAATTTTGGGTTGTGAACCACCAGTTGAGAACCAATGCTCTATAATAATTTTCATTTTCTATTAACTGCCATTGAAAGGCTTCAGGCTATCCTGCACATTTATCAGATGATGATCAGGGCTGGAACCACTACAGACATTAAAGGGAACATGTGTCCATAACATTTAGATTAGTTATCGACCGAGATGGGTTTTAATGAGTTTCTAAAACTATTACATTTGGTCCCCACCAATACTGACTATGTGGTTATAGATTTGGTGTTGAAAACTCACAATTATGGTCAACCATAATGGCCTCTAATAATTGTTAAAGGCCTTTGTGTATTATGTCCATTCATCATCAACTCACATCTTGTAGAGTGATAAAGAGTGTCCAAGAAAAAGTTCTGTTTTTCAGTCCTAGTCATCATTGGCTGCATTCCATTCAATCTCTGGTTCATCATCTAAACGCAGGATGAGATATGACAACAGCTGGAAGATGTTCTGCCACAGCAGCAGAAATACATAGATGTAGAAGTCACTGACATCAATCTGACAGTGATCACCTGCAAAGCTAATCTCACACACACACTGGAACCTGTTGATCAGGTTACGACAGAAGCCTCCATTAAGGCAGGGGTCAGATGCACATTCGTCCACCTCCATCTCACACCTGAGAAAACAAAATCAGTAATGTATTATGTAAAGGATAATTTTCTTGTGTTTATTGTATTACATGTGGTACAATCTGTGTACTGTAAAGTGTTGATTGTCTAGCTGTAAATGTACCATCCATCCAACCAACATCCATCAATCCATTCATCCATCAAACCATTTTCAATTCATCCATCCAGTCAATATCCATACACCCATATATCCAACCATCCATCCATCCATCCAGATTACCATGAGGGGTAATGCTGAGGATCAACCCTTCAACTCTACAGCATTAAAGGCTTCACAGAGGTACTTCCGACACAGAGACTATTCAAAACTGCAATCACCAAAACTCGATTTTACAGTTTCTAAAGAAAATGCTGCATATATTCTTCACTGAAAGCAATCTCAGAATGCATTGAGCTCTATATGTATGTTGAAAAGACTGCTCCCAGTCACCAGCATATGTTGTGTTTTGGATTGGTGTGCTGGTGTCCCCACTAGGCTTCATAATTAGATTAACCATCAAGACTTCCTTGGTCGGCCAGCATCACCAGTTTAAACATGCTGGTAGATCATGGTTGATTACTAGCAAGACCAACACAAAACCAGCAGTAATCAGCATAACACACCAAGGATTTATGTTTGTCTAAGCTTGTCTTTTCAGCTGGGTCACACAACTATGAGTTGGTATCACACAACAGAACCTGGATACAAATTTATCAGTTTACTGAGGGGGGAAACAGCTTTGGGATTTGAAAGGTATGTGGTGAGAAGTTTCTCTATGGTTTAATATTCTAACCATTGTCCAGTGAATCCAGGTAGACAGTTACATGTGTCCACCACAGAGGAGCAATTCCCACCATTGAAGCAATTATACTTCCATTTCTCATTTCCACAGATGGACACTGGAAGTTTTGGGTATCTGGATAAACAACACGGGATAAGGCTTAGTACAGATTCATTCTATTTAGGCTCATTTGCACTTTTAAAGCTATGATAAGTAACCATTTTAAAAAACAAACCACACTGGAAAGAAACCATAAATAAGAAGGATACTAATTTCAAACAGAACATTTTAAAAGTGCTGTAAGTTAGTTCATTGAATGTTACACATAAGAACCCTACAACTGTATTTAATGATGGGTGGCCAGACTCAAGACTTGGGTCTCAGTGTTGACAGATAGCACTGAAATAGATGTATTGAGATATCACACCTATCTCTGTGACAGCAAAAAAGAATCAGAGGAGTGGCCCACTTTTTAGACAATCAGAAATGTTCTCTGCCTGTTAATCACTTTGCATGTGTGGATTTGTTGACATGTCTTTAAGGGTTTAATTCAATGGTTAAGTTTGATGAAAGTTAGTAAAACTTCCAAAATCACATACAGCACCTTTGATATACATTACAGAAATTTCAACTCACGGAAACCTGTCGATATACCATGGAAGTTCTGGGACCCTCTCTCTGCAACAGAAATGTAATATTATACACAAAAATCAAAAAGAAAAAAGGTTTTCTAAGAATGTTTAAACTGTTTCAGGATATTGCAGATTTCAGAGGTAAACACAAAGATACTCCCATTGTATGAGTGGGCATGGAAAACAGAATCACCTGCAGTAAGGTCCTGTTGTGTTTCTTGGACAGAGGCATGCATAGCGTTTCAGACCTCTGAGGCATATCCCACCATTACTGCACTTGTGGTGGGCGCATATGTCCACCTCAAATTCACAGCGTAGGCCGGTATATCCTACATCACATAAGCACTCATATCCTCCTGAGACCACTCTGCAGGTTCCATGAACACAGGGGTTGGATGTGCAAGAGTTGACACTAACCTCACACATTTGGCCATCCCAATCAGATTGGCATTTGCAATTGAAATGGTTGAACAGATCCTCACAAACTCCCCCATTCTGGCAGGGGTCAGGCTCGCAAACATTGGATCCCCAACAGCCAAAGTGAGGAATGCCAGATGTTCGTAGAAACTGTTCTTCCTGGGGTCTGGGCATGTTCATCTCTGTGTCACTGTAATATGGCAATGTAAGACCTCCAATTTCAACTAAACCAAGACATCCAGCAAAGTTACCTTCAAAATCTGACCCTAAACCCCCCAAGAAGATGTCCACATCTTCTCGCAGGAAATCCAGATCTTTTGAGGCAAATAAGGAGATTGTGGGCTTGTCCCAGCGTTCATCCAAAGCCATTTTCCATCTGGATGTCTCTAGAGCTGGGATGTCCATGCTGCAGTCTGCTCTGTGCCACTGGCCATCACTAACCAGGGCTAGGCTTCGTGCAATTGCGAAGGAGGTCTCTTTTTCTCCCTGCAGCTCTAAAAGCAGGTGTCCATCCTGGATTGAAATGGTAATGAACTGTGAATCTCGCTTGGCATGCAATAGAGTAGCATTTTGCTGCCTGGTTCGGAACTGTATTGAAATGTTGCTGAGGTATCGCCGTATTTTTCCATTGCCACGATAGGTGATTATGGGACTGTCACTGCCAAGGCTCACATTGGCCACACCTGCAACAGACAGGACATCGATGCTCTAGTATATTTACTCTTTGTTCTAATCTGGGTTCACACTGCATTATATTGGCCACGATTTTGCCATTTGAGACAAATTTCGGGGTTCGTAAATAATTTTTCTTGTCATATGGCAAAATTTACAGTCTTTGATCATTTAGTGGGATATGTTTACAGATGGCTGATTAATTGCTTTTGCAATGAATCTATGACTATGGCAAAGTTCAGGCAGTGTCAAAAAATTTATATTTGATGTATTTAGAAAGTTTACAAATGGCTCATTTATAGAGGTATTTGACTCTCAATTTGGTACTTTGTGGGATTGTTTTTGCACAACTTTTCTGTAGGTTCCCTAATTAAGCCATTGCAGGATTATGCTGTACATACTATAACATGATGAATACAAGATGTTATTGTTAAATTTACTGAAAAAAGCCCTGCAATTTGTTACAGATACCAAAAGCCACCAAAAAATTGGTCTCAAATCTGGATGGTTAAATCCCAAAAGTAGCCTACCAAACAGTATTACTGTGTCACCACAAAGTAATAAACAGACCACTTTTATACTTCGAAAGGGCAACTGATGCTCTAAGCACCATATTACCCATCTCGAAGAGCCATGACATGTGTTTATGTCATTATCAAGCTCCAATACCCTGTCTCAGACAGGGAAAAGACACATGTGGTGTGCTAAATTCATCAAAGGATAATCTTTCAAGGCTTGCATAAATCCCCTCCAGTAAAATAGCTACACATGACAGTTATCAATTACACAGCTGAACTGAAGACAGGCAGATGCATTGCTATTTACACACAAACCCTATTTGTACGTCATAGTTCAGATAAGGACAAATGCTTTAGCAACATTTACACACATACTCGTACTTACATTCAAAACCCTGACTGTGTGCTTGACATATGGCCGTGGAGGGACATGGAGACAGCGCACACCACTTGACTTCCTCACAGTGCTGTCCTGCTGTATTGGGTGGGCAGCTGCAGGTGAAGTCATCCCACATGGAGTAGCACACACCTCCATTCAAACACGGATTGTTCTAGAAGAGATAATGTAATCATTATTTCAGAGCACAATTTCCACATAAAAATTTTTATTAATTTGTGAATTGGTAAATCATGAAGAGGACAATTAAATTTCACAATGTTTTTGTCTTTCTCATTATTCATAGCAGTGTTTCTCAAAACCAATTACGAATAGCCAGAGGATCTGTGGAAAAGTCTGAAGTGTGAATAAGCAAATCAGCTACCATGATACAATCTAAAACTATTGACTAAGTCTTATCAAAATACAAGTTCAAATCAAGCAAATACTAAATATGTGAAGTTTATTACAAAATATACAGATATCTACAAAAACTCTTCTTGATAAAGAAACTGCTAAAGTTTAGTAAGGGTGTGGTATGGCCAACTCCCATTTCCATCTATGATTGGTGTGTAGCACTTTGCCCAGAATTATTTGGCTATGCAAGATTATTGAATCTCATGCAATATAAATGTTGGCACTTTGTCTGTGAAGGTATTCTGTGCTTACACTGCAAGAGTCATCGCCAGTACACCCATGTGTGACTTCCACCAAGCTCTCGAGCCTGTAGGAGCTAACCGGGACACTGATGGGGTAGAACTGCAGGCGTCTGGTATTTAAACGCAGGTCTTGGATACAGCCCTTGAAGTATCCCCCGAAGGCCAGTGATGCACGCCGGTCAGATAAGCCCCCCACATATACTAGATCTCCAGTCTGGACCAGGACACTGCGGGTGGGAATGCAACCTTGGCTCTTAGCAGACTGAAACAGTGTTAGGTATTCTGGTTCCACAAGCACGGTTATGAGATGAAACTGGCCATCGCTGACCATTTCCATTCCAAGCAGGCTTTCAAAGTTGTTGATTTGAACTTTGACCTTTCCAGCCTCAAGCCAGACACGAAGATATTGACTGGTACTGTTGGAGAGGACCAGGAGCAGCCCCTGCTGTCGGCGTGTACGCACAAACATGGACACCGTAATACTGTCACCTGGGGTGTCTTCCACAATGAACATAGCGTAGCTCTCCAGATCTTCATTTCCAAACCTTGCTGTGAAATACTCTGATAAAGTAGGCAAAAATAAACCACAGGGTTAGAGAAATGTGCAACAGAAAAGAGCATATAAACATTTTTTGAGGGTACAAATACAATAAATGGTCCTAACTGTAAAAAACTAAAAACTATTGGTCCTTAATGGAACAAAAGGCCCTAAATATAATAACTATTGGTCCTAAATGTTATAAAGGCCCAATATATACAGTATTAAATATTTATCATTATTGTAACAAAAGGCCCTATATGTTATATCTACAAATACTAAATAAAGGCCCTAAATGTAATGAATATTGTCCTAATCGTAATAAAGGCCCTATATATAAAAACTATTAGTCCTTAATGTTACAAATGGCCCTAAATGCAATAACTCTTGGTCGTAAAAGTAATAAAGGCCCTAAATGTAATAACTTTCTGTCCTAAATGCAATAAATACAGTATAGAGTAAAATAACTATTTTATTTTAATATTAATAATTAAACAAATGTAATAAATATTTGTTTGTTGATTAACAAAGTTCGTAGTGACAAGTTGAAAACAATTAATCTTTAGACCCAATATCAAGGAAATTATAAACAACTAAAGTGATTCATTGTATAGAAGAGAGCAGCATCAACACTCTCCTTTTGTGTTCCACAGCAGAAAGAAAGTCAGACGGGATTGGAACAATATGAGGGTGCAAACAGAATTTTTGGGTGATCTATCCCTTCAAGTAGAAAAGTGAATACCTGCAAAAAATTATTATTGATCTATCTCTATTTACCAGTGACCAGAATTCAACAAAAGTATCAACACAGAAGTTAATTGTTTAAAAAACCTTCTAAATACTTGTTCCTTACACTCAAATATTTGTTTGCTTGCTTATGACACTGTGTCAGTTAAGGCTCAAATCAATAATTAGTGGCAACTTTCTTGGTAGGGCCTGCATTAAAGTAAGCATGGATTAAATAAGACTTTTAACACCACGTTTCTTTAATCCACAGTGCAGGTGTGATTGGTTTTATCCTTACATTTGCATTAAGCTTGCGTTTGTATGTGTGTGTATGTTTATGTCTGGGTATTTTTTTTTAGCACTGTAATCCAATTTTACATCTTGAGACTAAATTCAACCCTCTCGGTGGTGCTAAATTTAAACGCTTTGCCTAAGCAGTGTTATTTTCAATGACGTTGTTTTAGAGATAATTGGCGACCAGGAAGATGAACATACATTCTTAATGATTTAAAGGTTTATTTTGTTTTAGTGTAACGGGAGTCAGCTGGTAGGTAGCTGTGCCGTGTGTAAACCTCACTCCCCTGGCCTCAAGAGGCGCATTAGTGACTGACAATAGAGGCTGTAGCTTTTAGCCTCCTCGTTAGCACGCCCGCCTGCCATGCCGGAGACACTGGTTTGAATTCCATTCGGAGCGGGTCGAGCAGGACAGGTTACAGTGGTGCCATGAACCAGATGGGAGTGAGGTTTAGGGTGGTGAGTGTAACAGTAGCCAACTGGTAGGTAGCTGTGCAGTTTGTAAACCTCACTCCCCTGGCCTCAAGTGGCGCACTAGCTACTGACGCTAGAGGCTGTAGCCTTTAGCCTCCTCGTTAGTGCACCCGCCGGGTGGTGATTCTGCACTTATCAGGCTAATTAAGCATCAGAGAGGGATAAAGGCAGACTGCGGATGGTGGTGCGACAGAGAGAGATCGTTTACGAGCAGCTGACCATCGTGTGTTTTTGTTTTTGTCTTTTGGTTTATTTCTTCATTAAACTATTATTTATATTGTCAAGCCGGTTCTCGCCTCCTCCTTTCCCTTAAATCCCTTTGCAACCAGTTACATTAGCAGCACTTTAAATATGAATTTGACTAGCACAGCCTATAGTAGCACACCCTTAAGTGTCACTTAAAATAATTTACTTGCCTTTCCTGTGTAAAGTTATATCCAATTTTACAGCTTTGTTGCCATGAAAACCTAACAACATTAACCGTAAACCCTAAAAGGACCTTAAAAAAATGATGATTTTAACAACTGTGCAGCTAAAAAAATACACTAATTTCAATAGAAGATTTAATGTAAGTTCTTTTATAAAATTATAAACTTCACATTTCTGACTTTAAAAACCTTCAAAAATTGGCCCCATTCACTTGTATGTTATAATTGACACTGTCATTGTAAGTGCCTTCCTGTAACCTCAATTTTTGCTTTTTATAAAAAAAAGGAGGGCCAAGTCGAAATTAATTTTTGTGGTAGTCAACATAATGCAACAAATGCTGTCAATTGAGCTCAGCTTGTCTATTCCTTTAAGCGTGGCTTTAGTCTCTAAATACTTTTTTGGGCCAGTGTACATGATTCTGCACATTCTTCATGCAGTCTACCTTAGAACTCATTCATTTATTATTCATGAAAACTAAAGAAGAAGTTAATAAATGATCATACCATCTAAACAGTGTTCACCCTCATAAGGTCGATGACATTCGCAGCTGAAACTCCTCCATCCAGTCTTGACACATCGGCCTCTGTTCTGGCATGGGTTTTCTTTGCATCTGTCCTCATCACTGCATCCCTGTTTCACATTTAACTGCTTAATCGGAGCCCTCTGCCCTGATCCAGGCAATACCACTTGTGAATCCAGCCACATATCTCGAATACATCCCAGAAAGTTTGAAGCAGTCTCTTGCTCTCCTATTCCACCAATGTAGATGTTCTGGATCACAGTCAATTCAGACAGACCTGAACCCAGTTCGGGTTCTGCTCTCTCTATGTGAACTTCCATGTTACAAGTGTTCCCAGGGCAAGATGGGTCTTTAAGATTCAATTGAAGCATGCTGTTTTGCAATGAGGCCTTCACTGTGTGCCACTGCCCATCAGAAACTGTCAACTGGACCTCCACTAGAATCACTTTAGTGTCCTGGGCTCTCTGCCATGTATGGCGTAGTTGCCCATCCACTAACTCCAGCGTGAGAAGCTGATCTTCAACTTGGCATTGGAGAAGTGTAGCTGCTGCCTGTAATGTGCGAAAACTCAGAGTGATATTCAAGAATTCGAAAGCATTTGTGAGGTTGGTCTGGATCTGCATAAAGCCACTCTTCTCAAACGAGAAGGTTGTGGACGTCTGGCACTTTGTTCCAATGAAACCCTCAGGGCAGATACAGCTGTATCTATGGCTTCCTTTACTAAAGTATGGATAGCATGTGCCACCATTCTGGCACATGTGAAGTTCACAACCCAGAAGGACTACCGTGCAGTTTGGCCCTCCATAGAGGGGACCATTTTGGATCTCTCGGGAACAGTGACATTTGTAATTTCCATCCTCGTTCTTGCACACTCCACCATTCATGCACGGGTTCATATCACAGCCATTAGTATTCTCTTTACTGGAAACTCCTGAGGCAGAAAGAAGCAAGATGTAATATTTACTTGGCAATTCATGACTTTTGTTTTTGGTGTGTCAAAAATGTTGTGTCATAAAAGTAATTCACAAAAACTTGTTGACAATCTTAGATTATGACATGGGTTTTCAAAATGGGGTCTGTGAAAATTTTTTTTTTAAATGATGGCAAAATTATTGTTGAGGTTAATTAAATATTGGATTTTAACATACAAACCAACACATTTTTCCTTAAAAGCAATACTCCAAAAATCATCAGATTACGGGAATATTCCGGTTAAATACAAATTAAGCTCAATCAACAGCATTTGTGGCATAATGTTGATTGTCACAAAAAATAATTTCAATTTGTCCCACCTTTTATTGAAAAAAAGCAAAAATCGAAGTTACAGTGCGGCACTTACAATGGACCATTTTTTGGAGGGTTTTAAAGGAAAAATGTGAAGCTTATAAAACCATAAGACTATAATTCTAAAAATCTTCTGATATAAAAAATGAAGAAGAAACATTCAAGATCCTTCACTATTTCTTTGTCAAAAATGTAGGTCTGTGGAGGTTTCTGCAGAGTTCTACAATTGCCGTGGGGGCTTGTCAATATGACATGTTCAATGTACATGTATTATATTTAAATTATATATTATATTTCATACAGTCTTCAGAACATTGCTGTGTTGGTCAATCCATGTAGCCAATATAACTTTCAATCACTTTTAATTAATTGTTCTGTGAAGAAAATATAAAGAATCTCCAGGACTGATAAAATCTCTTGTGTTAGGATTTATGGAATAATAGCATTGTATCTTGTTGAATAATTATGCATAGGCTCAGCACTGCAACAATCATAGAGATTTAACCATAGATTATTAGTGGTCAATCAATATGGGTTTTTTCTTGCTTAGGCTACAATTATAGTTTCCATCAAAATAATCAATGTTACTGATTCTACCAATTACACCTTACAAACCACAAGCAAGTTTCTACCATAAGATCTTGATGAAATCTGTGTTACCTGCACGTAGCAAAAGAATGATCCAGAGAGATGTGCTCGCTCTTGACATGATTTCAGTCATATGAGGTTATCAGGAAAGATATCTATAACTGGCTTTGTAGTGGACAGGCCATTACCACCTGCAACTTCCTTACTGCTTCCTCATTCATGTGTGTTTAGGACTGACCGCCTTCACACTGGGTTCACTGCAAGCTTTGGGATTATGATAATGCACTTACATGTCTAATGAACTGGTGCCAGGCCAGGCCAGTGACAGGTTTCTACAGCTAATCTGAGAGACCTCACGCATCCTCGCCTTATGTAATATCAGAGGTGCATTTTAAGTCCATAAGACAGATAGGATTCCTTTGTAATCTGAATGAAGCTATTGGTAGAGCTCTATAACAAAGGAATACTTCACTGTTTAGGTCTTGCTTTGTGTAAAGATAATTGATTTAACAAAGCAGGCATTCTTATTCTCGTTCATTTTTAATATTTTACATACGTGTGTATTTCTATACATAAATAATACATATCAAGTGGGGTCCAAAAGTCTCAAACCACAATGAAAAATTGGGATGTTTTCATTTAAACTGGGAAATAAACAAACGTTTATTTATTTTTTTTATAAGGATTCTGGAAATTTTAAAAACAAGAAATGTTCTGACAAAATGTAAAATAAATATTTAAGACTTTTCTCTATTTCTAGGTAAAAAATGTAAGCAAACTTGCGACACTGACCATGTTGATTGCACTGTAGTAGGCTATATTTTCATGTTCACTTGTTTTTAAGTAATATTTCATATAAATGTATTGTATAACTTGTATAATTATTGCATAATCAATTACAGGCCTCATCATTAATTAATAATAAAAAAAAGTCTTGAACCAGTCATGTAGTCAAATGATTCACTTTTTATTTTTCAATGATGGCAAATGGGGGACTACAATACCCATAATGCCACATTTCTTCTGGCACTGAAACACATGTCTATTTTCGACCTATGTTATGAGTCCTAACACGCATATTATCGCTATTAAATACATATTACCGATCAAATGTACATTAAATAACGTTCAGTAAAGGTTTCGTCATAGACACATTTTCTTTTTGAACACCACAAATGCCAAACATCTCAACCAATCGAAGAGGAAATTGTTTCGCCTTCAGCCAATGACAGAACAGTTTATTGACACGTCTGAAGCTTCAACAATGGAAAAGGGGTCATAATGCATCTTATAATCGGGAAAACACGTATTTTGTTGTTTGTATACAAAGGCAAAATAAGTAGCTTCTTCAAATCAGCACAGAAGTTTGCATATGTTTAAAGGTAAGACTGGACGCGAGGACAAAGTCGCTCTTTGCAGCTTCCCAAGGGGCATTTTAGGGTCGTTTGTCAGCGCACTCCTGTTGTGGAGGGGGCCTATGGGCGCTTAACATGATGGGGGGCCGCAAGGGGTTATGCAGTCAGATTTGCATATGAGCGCGACAACAAGGGATAGTGTTTTACAATGTTGTTCTATTCGGTGAGCTCGAGACCACAAGCAAACAGCATTATACATTAGATTATTTTCTCTAAAGTGACAAAGGGCCCACCGCCAATTCCTCATTTACGTAAATGCCTGTGACATTTCGAAATTATTAGGATACATTGAATACATTTTTATAAAGCAGCCTACAGCGCTAGAGTAAATGTATAATCCATATAATTGCTTGGTCTTTATTTAGCAATGATATGGAACAAAACACGTCCTAAAGCTTTACGTGCCATTCTTTTTGAAAATAGTCATTTTTTTCCGCCTTAAATTTTCAGTGGTGATTTACTGCAATTGTTTTAACACACATGTTTCTTTTGACTGTATTTGCTCTTTTTGATCAAAATTATAACATTATATTGTCACTCACTACCTCTAAGCCACCTCAGACAATAACTCAAAACATCATGTAGTTTAAAATATTTGTATGTATATCGAGAGAAACAGAAGTACATGTATCTTTGCAAAGAAACATTATGAATTCTTCACTCTGTATTGACAAAGTAGTTTTTTTTTTTTTTTTTTAAATATAAGCCTCTTTTATAGGGGTTAGCACATTTTGTCAACACTGTCAGATATTTACCAAAACGTGTATAAACTCAGGCCATATCAAAGTCAGCTTTTATCCATTTTTCACCTGCTACTGTATGAGTTTAACAAAACCATGCAAAAATAGCAACAAAAAGCATCTTCTTTGCTCTAAGTGCAAGTAGTGTTAGATGCTTTTTACACCCCTAATTGAACACTAACATATAGTATTGACCTGTTTCAGTGACATCACTTCTCCCCATAGCTGCCATATTTGTGAACATCAGCGGGAGGAAGCAATGGCAGTGAATTGAAAAAATACCAGAAAAATGAAAAACATAAAAAATTGCTTTTGAGGGGCCTGGGTTGCTCAGTGAGTACTGACACTGACTACCACCCCTGGAGTCTTGAGTTCGAATCCAGGGTGTGCTGAGTGATTCCAGCCAGGTCTCCTAAGCAACCAAATTGACCCGGTTGCTAGGGAGGGTAGATTCACATTGGGTAACCTCCTCGTGGTCACGATTAGTAGTTCTAGCTTTCAATGGGATGTGTGGAAAGTTGTGCATGCATCGCGGAGATTAGCATGAGCCTCCACATGCTGGGAGTCTCCGCAGTGTCATGCACTGCAGGCCACGTGTTAAGATGCATGGATTGACTGTCTCAGAAGCGGAGGCAACTGAGACTGGTACTCCACCACCCGGCTCAGTTGAGTAACCGCTACCATGGGGACCTACTACTAGTGGGAATTGGGCATTCCAAATTGGGATAAAAAAATAATATAAATAAAAAATAGCTCCATGTGAAAAGTTCATACAGTTCTGAAGACAGCACAAATATTACCAAATTTAACTTTTATGGACATATAAAGATATTTGATCCACAATTCACCCACGGACGCAGGCGAGTCTGATGTGTGTACATCACTGTAAGAATCTCTCATTCAAAAGTTACAAATGTTTTTGTGTTGTTTTCTGTTCTAATTTAGTCACAGTATTAAAAAAACGTCTGTGTTGATCCCGTCTGAATGAATGTAAGAGCGTCTTTTAACACCTGAAGAAGCCACTCACAGAGCAGCACAATGAAGGTATATGGAATATTGGTCACAAACATGGCGGCGCGGTCATACAGTGACGTCACATGAAACAGGTCAATAGGAGCATCAGTGCAGCGTGTTTATTAAGAGTCCCACAGACACCCTACACCAACCCCTAAACCTAACCCTATCTTACAAAATAAACCATGGTTTTACCACTGTAACCAAAGTATTACTATGGTATTTTGCTGCAAAATTATAGTAACCACAAAATTAAACATAATATATTACTATATTAACACCATATTACCCTAGTAATTGAATGAAAACAATGGCTTCCTCAAAAATGGTAAACTTCATGTAGTAAACATGGTTACTACAATATTACTATAGCGAAACCATGGTTAATTTTACCTGGATCAAACCTTTCTCTAAACTCCCCAACTTTCGCTGTGACCAAATCCAAATCACTGCAAAGAAATCAACGTTATTATTTATTATTAAAAGTAGCATAACAGGAAATTTTCAGAGTGGAGACAGAAAACAGGATGGGGAAAACGGAGAATCGAATCCCGGTTATTCGCACGAAAAAACATCATCAATGGTGGCGAAAAAAAAAAATCACGCCAATGGATCAACATTTGAGGTCGCAATTTGTCTTCAATTTCGGTTTCCACCAGACTATTTCAGTGCAAGTAGTCATTCCGAATTGTATTAATTTGTAAAGATTGTCAGCTAAAAAAGTTATAGCTAACATCAGTTTGAAACCTCCTGTATTCTCAATTCATTATTAATCCAGAATGCTAGGTTTGTCAATAGTTATTTCAAGCAGTTGACATGACAAGCCATGTTATTTTATATCTGACATTGTTGACCCATATTGAGTGATAGGTAAGGAAACATACTCTAATTTATTTTTCAGTTTTGTAGCTTGTGTTGTCCTAGTACCCAAGTTTAAGTATGTGTAACACAGTTCAATGGAAAGGAGGAGGCGAGAACCGGCTTGATAATATAAATCATATTTTAATAATAAACTTAACCAAAAGACACACACACAGGTGACGGGCAGCTTCCCGTAACTCTTTCTCTGTCGCACTGCCATCTCCGGTCATCTTTATCCCTCTCGGGCTTCATCAGCCTAATTAGGGGCCGGATGTGCGGAATCACGACCCGGCCCCACCTTCCGCCCTGCCACTGTATAGTTTGTATAAAGGCTGGTCTGTACGAGTCAGAGAACCTGTGTAGATGTAAATAACAGTATTAAGTAATAATAACATCTTTTATTGACCACATTTCAGGTCTTAACATGGAAAGTTTTTATTAAAAACCCTAAACATGAAGAAGAAAGTAAATCCACACCAGCAGGCAAAAGTGAAGGATGTCAGTAGCACAGAAACACTGGAGACAACGACATCTAATCCAGTGACTTTTGATGCCAACAGTGATGCTGACGTGACCATAATATATTCTTCAGAAGAAAAGAGACATCTCAGAATATCACAAAGTGACAGCTGTTTCTTGAAGTTCTTGAATGAAGACCGGCAGAAGGTGCCATCTTTTTGCGACACGACGGTCACGGTCTGTGGGAAGATGTATCACGCCCACAAGGTGGTTTTGGCTTTTGGCAGTAACTATTTCCATGCCAGATTCAGTGAAAACCCTGAATTGCAACATGTGACCATTGATAACATAGAAAGCTCCACATTTGGACACTTGCTCAACTTTCTATACACGTCTGAATTTTACGTTTTGGAAAACAAGATCTCTGCTTTGACTGAGGCTGCCTGTTTTCTGGATATGATGGAAGCCGTAAATCTTTTAGCAAAGTGTGCAGCACCAGTTCAAGATGATGAAGAAAGTGATGCTCACCTGGTTCCACAGAAGACCACTGATGTCCAGAATGTCCAAAATTCAGTAGGAGTCCAGTGCTCATTTTGCAGTCGCACCTTCTGCTACAAGAAGTCTCTAGAGAATCACCTGGCAAAGACGCACAGTTCTGGTTGCCACATTGAGGAAGATCAAAATATGGCGAGCACATCTGGTTTGACTACCCGAAGATCTGCCCGTCAGAGGAGGACTCCAGCTAAATTTGAGAACCAGGAAAGTAAAAATGGCCACATCCTGTCTGAAATGCCCCGACAGAAGACTCCAAAGGATGATGCAAACACTTTCGAAGAGAATGAAGATGATGATGAAAGTGAGGAGGAGCAGCAGAATGAGAAGGGAGAAGAAAGTAGAATGGAAGGGCAAGAAACAACATCAACCACTGTGGAGGTCGAGGAGGCAGAAGGTGAAGACACTGAAAAGCAAGATGAGGAACATATTTCTGAACTCACCAAGGTTGTAGACCAGGCTGAGGCCCAGAAGGTAACGGAACCGAAATCCAGCCCTCATGTTGAGGAGCACAGTCAAGCGACAGCAGGCACCAGTCATGTTTTTCCAGAGGGACTGGCTCCCATTGTGATCCAGAGTGCTAATAAGAAAAATCTCAAGTGTCCCAAGTGTGACAAGACCTTTGATCGCATAGGTAAGAATTTAAATGGAAAAACTGACAGATGTGTGGATGTGGGTGGAATGAACAAATGAGTCATTTTAGATCACAATATATAGTTATCTTTGCTGGAAATTAAAGGTGCTCTCAGTTTTTGTTATGTGTGTTGTTTTGGACTTACACTGACTCCTAGGGGCCTGGATGTAGCATCTTTCAAAATCATTAGTTTTCAGTTTCAGATGCCATAGTTGAAATTCACTTTACACAGTCAGCCAGGATTACTTTAATCTATGAGTTTAAGTGTTCAATACAACATGTTACTTAGATTAAGCGAGTAGTAGTCGGCTGGTCATTTGATCATGAGGTGACCCTCTCCAAGTAGAATAAAACAGGTTTTTTAAGGTTACTGATATGACTGCAGTCTTCATCTCATATGAGTGATCATGATTTTATACATATATTTCAAAATTACAATTACATTTTTTTTTAGGAATTCAATTTTTTTAATTATGAAAAATTACTGAGTGCGGCTTAAATTTGTTTTTTTTACACTACCATAACCAGACTATTATATGTGATGTTTGCAATGTTGCTCCCAAAAAGCTGCTCAAATTATTACTTGAAAAGTGAAATCGCTTAACAAAAATAATTAACTATGCTCAAAACTGTTTTTGCATGAGATATTAGTATCTTATTATAAAAGCTGAAATATGTCAGACTGCTAATAACATTGCATGTATCTTTTTTTATTTTTTTTATTTATGCATACAAACAATACAAAGATAACAATCATAATATACACTTCTGTAACAAAATTGTAATTAAAACTGTACAAATATAACAACAATATGTACAGTGTCATCTAAAACAAAGAAGAAAATAACAATAAATGAAAAATAGAAGATACAAAAACAACAAAAAAAAAAAAAAAAAAAAGTCAAGAGGGTGAGATATGTTATACATCACTTAGAGCAGGCCTAAATAAATTAAGGTCATTACAAATTAAAAATGTTTTTAACGCCTTCTTATTTACTGAGGACTGAGATGGTGTTAAGGTACATTTCAAACTCTTTCAAAAAACAATAAAGATTGGTTTGTTGTTGGTGAATTTACATTTATGGATATAAAATTTGACAATAAAAAAAATTAAATTAGTTACAAAGCAGGTTTTTTTTTTAGTGGGATCAGAATCAAAGTATCCAAAAATAATGTATTTAAAAGTTACTGATATATCTTGCTGAGTATTGTTTTTAATAAAAGTTTCAATATTCTCCCATAGTCGTTTAGTATAGAAACAGGACCAAAATAAAGTGTGAACTTGGCAAAATGAGCATCTTGTGTCAATATTACTTTTATATTTAATCATAAAATATTTAGCAGGGTAAAATTTATTTATTATTTTGAAGGATACTTCTTTTACTTTATTCGTTAAAAAATATTTTTGTGGTAAGGACCAAATCTTTTCCCAATTTAAATTTTTAAATAAATTATTCCAGTAAGAGGTTGCAGGAGAGACAGAAACTATATCCATAAGAAAAAGGGATCTAACTTTATTATTTCTATCTTTTTTTCCTGAAAAACATATTTTACCTATAGGAGTTTTAGTTGGCTCAGGAAAAGTATTAATTATTGTAGCAGAGTAAAAGCAGTTTTTAAAGAGGATACATATTCCTGTTGGTATAGCTCCCATAACTATGGCAAACTCCTTGGGGGTAACTGGAATACTGTATCTAGAAAGAAATTCTGTGTACGTCATTAAAAAACCTTGGTTGTTAAAAAGCTGACAAACTAAAAATAAACCGTTATTAAACCATTTATCATAAAATAAAGATCTATTTTTGAATAAGATATTTTGATTATTCCAAATAAAAAAATTATGGGGGGAAAAATTGTGTTTATATATCAAAGCCCATGCCAAAAGTACCTGTTGATGGAAATTTGAAAGTTTGACAGGAATTTTTGATATGTTGTAATTGCACATCAGTAAAAATCTTATACCCCCAATATGAGAAAAAACTTGTTGTGGGAAGATATTCCAGATGGAGTCTTGGTTTTTCAAATACTGGTTAAGCCAATTTATTTTAAAAGTATTATTTAAAGAATTAAAGTCAATCAAATTTAAGCCACCTTTGTTATAGTAGTTTAGAATAACTGATTTCTTCATATAGTGAATTTTATTTTTCCAGACGAAATCTGTCAGATCTCTATCAATCACTTTAGCTGTGGATTTATCAACATACAGAGATTGGGCAGCATAACATTGCATGTATCTATGAGTTGCCAAACACTGCGTTCGACAGCAGTTCTTTTATATTTTGTAGGCTTTCAATTACGTACATCACAGTTATTGTGAAATCCCGCCCATTTTAGAGCTCGACCAATCATCATATAGAGTCTTCCAGGCGGGACAAAAATACATTGATTGAAAGCCCAATGTCCAATAAAATAAAACCCTGAGTGTCTATTTGTAACCCGGTGTAGTAGCATCTGCCACACAATGCAATTATTTGCACCCCAATAGTGTGACGGAACCACAGAAATGTACGACAAACCATACAATAGATATCGCTTCAGTGGCGTGAGGATTAAAATGGCATATGATTGTTACTATTGTCCAAGCGACAGCGGTTCGAAAAAACTTTCCCACTCTTTTTACCATCTGATTTCCTGATTACAGTCTTAATATTTAATTTAATTCTTCTTAAAATTATAGATTCAAATTAATATACATTTCGCAGTGAATATGTTGTTAATATAGTTTTGTGTTTTTTTTTTTACCACAATTTACCAAAAATACCATGGTGAAACATGGTGCTGTGTTGCCAGATCTCACAAGAGAAACAAACAGCCTGGTCTGGAAAAACTAGCCCAGAATAAGCCAGTTTCCTCACAAAAAGCACAATTTTGGCAACACTGTAACAGTTCATGGATGGGCAAGGAGGAGGCGGGAACTGGCTGAACAGTAAACAAAGTTTTAATATCAAACTTAACATAAACAAACACAGACACACATGCAACGCGGGTGCGTGCATCTCTCTCTCGAACAGGCATCTCCGGCTGCCCTTTATCTCGCTCTCCTGCTGATCAGCTGTTCAGCGCCAGCCGTGCTCCATCATGGCCCAGCCATGCCCTCCTCCTCGTCACATTCATTTAATCTTATATTCTTTATTTGGAACTTGATGGATACTTATCTAAAGATAAGATAACTAGCAACCAATAAATTATAAATTTGGCATCAAAACAGCTTCCCATTATATAACACTAAAACAAAGACTCAAAACAGTAATGTTAAAACAGATAATTCTGATTAGGGATCGACATTTAAAGTCAATTTTAATTTGCAGCGAATTGTGACATTGCTTGCCTAGTTAATGTAATGGCGTCTGTCTAGGTTAGTTAAATTACATCTCTCTCTTTGATCTCTTTCTCCATTTTGTAGGTAAATACAAGAGTCACACCAGAGTACACACTGGAGAAAAACCTTTCCAGTGTGAAATCTGTCTTCAGTGCTACTCCACCAAATCAAACCTCACTGTCCATAAGAAGAAACATGAGAGTGATGCACCCGTTCAGAAGAAAGAGCACAAATGTCCCTTCTGTAACAAGCTCCATGCCAGCAAGAAGACTCTCGGCAGACACGTGAAAAGGTGAGTGGGATAGATTCCATAGATCAGCACTTTATTACTAGTGTCATGATGCAACAATGGATGGTTCAAGTGTCTTTTTTGACTGCCTTTTCAGTCATATGGTGAGCTGTTGATAAATGATGCTAAAAAAGGCCAGTTCACACCAAGAATGAAGCAAAAGAAGCAACATGAACCACCAACAATAGGTCTATTCAGAAGACTGGAATGATAAAACACTTTTGTCATTCATACGCTTAATGGCAAGATAAATTTCACATGCATTAATGCAAGAAGCAATCCATCTGAGTGACAATACAGATTTAATTGGTTTCAGCGTGAAATTCAACCCATATAACCCTATACAGACATCACTGAGAGAAACCGATTTAATTCGATTGAAAGCTAAACAGCTACTCCCCAAACAATGGAGATTTCACTCACTTTAATTTAAAATACAAGCCATCTTTTAATAAAATTTCACTTTCTTTAATGCAATGATGTACTGATTTTAATTGCTCCTCTCTTGTTGTTCAACCCAACAGCTTAAATCATATTGGTCAGTGAGTTTTTGGGGTGAAGGATGAAGAGGAAGATGTAAATTGGCCTACTTTCTGGGAAAAACTCATTTTCACCCTAGGTGTGAATAGGTCCATAGGAATGCATTGTTTTGATTCTAAATCTTATTACAATTCAGGAAAGCCTCTAAAACACTTGCAGTAAATGTCAGAACATTTTAGAGAGGCATTAAATCTTTGCCAAGTCTTCAAGTGAACTTTTTGAAGTCAGTTTCTACAGTTTCCAAATAATTTCCAGAGCTGAATATCGATAATGAAATGCTTTCTTATAGGTGCACTCAGTGGGCCTCATTCATGAAAATGTCATAAATATATGAAAAAATTGGAAGTAATTAATGCGTAAAATTGTGCTTCCGAAAAATTTTCCGCTGGATTCACAAATGCATCGTATTCTCCAGATATGTTAGTAAAACATGCGTATGCTAATACATTTCATATGTTCGTAAATAGAGCGTACGTGCACGTTCATTCACAATTATCATAATCCACGCCCCTGAAAACGCCAAATAAGTAAGGCTTAAGGCTCGCAAGTAAATAAGAATGGGAAGCTTTTAACATCTATGTGAACAGAAATAAGTGTGTGTGGGGGGGGTTCTGTTAGCATTCACATTGTAAAATATTGATTCAGCAAACACTCGCATGCTCGTTCTAAAAAGAAAGTGAGGAAATTAAAATTCAACACATGCTTTTGCTGTCATCAGAGGATCTTGTGTGAATGAAACTGTCCGAGAGGTCAATAAAAATGGTTTGACATGAAAGCTTTAGTGTAAAAAAATGTCAGTTCACGCCAACAGGAGGAGGTCCACTTCTCTGGTTCGGCACCGCATCACCACCGTCATTGGGGACACTTATCGAGTAGGCTAAATCCAAGAATTGCAACAGGAAAAATCCTCAAAGAAATTGATCAAGTGCCTGAAAGAAGGTTTTGACTGAAATGCTGTTTGACAGGCTTTTTCTCTTTTTCCCCCATTGTATTGTGTCCGCACCTGCCCGCAATGTGTTTATTTACAGGTTTAACAGCATTAGCATTGACCGTAAGTTATCAACTGATCGCAATTTACCGATGCCTATACTAAATTAAGAAACCTAAATTAAATAGCTCATATCAAATAATAAAAAATGTCCAGCCTGTCACGTTAGAGGGGATTATTTTATTTATTTATTTATTTTTAAGAAAATCTAATGCAAACTGTATTTCCATGAACCTTTACCCCATGTCAAGAACTTCTGCTGGAAATACGATATGCAGAGTTGGAATAAACTATTCATTGAAAAAACAAATAAAACCAAAAAAGAAACGTTTCTAAATAAAAACTTTTTATGTTAGTTTTTAAGGTTAATTTCACTCATTTAATTATTAGTTCATTTTTTCATTACTTATTTAATTTGACCTCTATCAAAATGAAGTCATAGCAATTTGTCTGAAAGTAAACGACACGTTCGGATGTCTTACGCATGATTTACACATGGTTGGGAGCAGGTGTACATTTTGATCGTACCGACTAACGTTTTGAAAATACGAAACATTTCATGAATCCGACAATTTACGTCATACCATCTTTATGAACGATTTACACACAAATTTGTTTTGCTCGTGTTTCATGAATGAGGCCCAGTAATTTTTACCCTATTAAAAAAGTAAAAAATTTACTTTAGAAATTAATAGTCATTTTGAAACATCTGTATAAAATCATGAACACTCACATGAGATGAGGACTCAAGCCCAATCAGTAACCTTATAAAAGCTGTTTTATTCTACAAGGGGCAGGGGCGCCGTCATGGGGGCTGCCATTTTAGGATCACATGACCAGCCGAATACTACTCGATTAATCTCAGTAAATGCACTGTTATTAGGCACTTTCACTCCTGGATTAAATGAATCATGGCTGACAGAGAATAGTGCATTTCTTTAATGGCGTCAGTTACTGAAATCTATTGATATAAATGATGCTGCATCCATGCCACTAGGTGTCACTGTCCAAGTCCAAGAAGACATTAGCAAAAAGTTACTCAGTGCACCTTTAACTAAGCTTGTGGTAAAAGTGTAACACATGTTGTCTGCTAATAGATTTCATCCTGACCATCTCCAAGAGTTTCTCACTCAGAAAAAGAAGCGTGAAGGATGGAAGTGTGATGTGAGTTATTTACTTTGTTATTCCCCATAGACACATTAACTGATGCGCTGCTCACATATTCCCCTTAAATGCTCCAAAAGAAAAATTCATCTGGACTCAACCAGAACATTTACATTGCTAGGTCTAATGCATATTTCTGAGATTTTGACACTTATCCAGTTTTTTTTTGTCTTTATATTTACTTATTATTACTTTATGTTAATACTTTGCCAGACATTACAGCGCTATGCAGTATTCTTGCTAATAATAGTGCTGCGCAGTGTAGTTTCATCCCTCTTTAGAAGCGTTTGGCATCCCAGACAGCTCATAACAAAATACAACAGGCTGCGTGACTAAGAGAAAAGGTTATTTTATTGGTTATTTGAGATGCAGACAAGAGGGACAGCTAAATAAATAATAAAATATGAATTGCTCTCGCACTCATCGCTCACTTGTCAAGCTACTCCCTCCATGATTTGCACCATGCATTCAGTCATTTCACCTGAGCTTATTTCTTCTTACATTTATTTGACAAAAAAAATAAAAAATCCAGAATAAAGAGGAGATTCGTATATGGATGTTTAGATGTAAATCAGATGGCCAGATATATATCAGAATTAGAAGGGCATTTAAAGGTGGCCCAAATCAGATGCCTACAAATAAAATCTCACAAGTGTTTTAGCTGTTTACATGCACGCCACAAGATCAGACATGCTTGACAGTGTAAATGCAGCTTTACTTATTCATTGTAAAAAGTATTTTATTTGCAACTGGATGAAATGCACAGACATTCTTTGGAATTCATCCAAAGTGGACTCTGGCTTTCTTTATGTTGGTCTGTCTGTATCCTTTGTTTTGTAGATCTGCCAGAAGTCTTTCTCTCGGCGCCCCCATCTGGAGGAACACATGGTCTTACATTCACAGGACAAGCCCTTCAAGTGTGCCTACTGTGACGAATACTTCAAATCACGATTTGCCCGCTTGAAACACCAAGAAAAATTCCATTTGGGTAAAACTAGACTCTATGTAATGGAAATTATTAAAGGGGCAGTTTGCAATTTCTAGAACAAAATGTACTTCTTGCATCAGGTATTTGCTTTGAGATATAAACCCTCACAATTTAAAACATGCTTCATTTTAAGAGTACACCATGAAATGAATATGAGAATTGTTGCTGTATAAAGTAGTCCATTCTCTGTTCAATCTTGCTTTAATGTTGGCAAAATGTCAATTTGTTTCCAGGACCCTTCCCATGTGACATTTGTGGTCGACAGTTTAATGACACAGGTAACCGTAAACGTCACATTGAGTGTACACATGGGGGGAAAAGGAAATGGACCTGCTTTTTGTGTGGCAAATCAGTTCGAGAGAGGTAGGAGATTTTTTCTATATATCACTTATTTTGATATTGAATTGTTTCATTAACTGCATAAAGATTTTTTGAAAAACATTTACAGCATTTTCTACCAATACATTAAAGTAAAAGCTTATAATGTTTTCAAACATATTTTTCAAGGTAAAAATATAAATTTTTACAAATATCATGAATTTTTGAATCAGAAATGTCAAGAAGTTTCCTTAGGGTTACTCAATTTGACCTGAACAAAATATGCCTTTTCATAAAAATGTCAAATGATATGATATTTTTAAAACTTTTTTACACCACAGGACTTTGACTTGGTTTCATATATTTTCAAATAATTAAAAAAGATTTTCGGGGGCCTGGTTAGCTCAGCAAGTATTGATGCTGACTACCACCCCTGGAGTCACGAGTTCGAATCCAGGGCACGCTGAGTGACTGCAGCCAGGTCTCCTAAGCAACCAAATTGGCCTGGTTGCTAGGGTGGGTAGAGTCACATGGGGTAACCTCCTCGTATTCACTATAATGTGGTTCTCACTCTCGGTGGGGAGCGTGGTGAGAATAGCGCGAAGCCTCCACATGCGCTATGTCTCCGCGGTAACGTGCTCAACAATCCACATGATAAGATGCGCGGATTGGCTGTCTCAGACGCGGAGGAAACTGAGATTTGTCCTACGCCACCATGAGGACTTCGAGCGCGTTGGGAATTGGCCATTCCAAATTGAAAAAAATTAAAAAGATTTTAAAACAAATTTGTTTCAGTACTTATTAAATAATAGTAATAAAATATTATTCTAAACTACTAGGACTAACTTGGCAAAACTTTTCAAGAATTTCAGCTTTTAACCTGTTTGGTATTTATTTATTTGTACAGACGGTTACACCACTTAGACATATTTCACTTTGAGCCTCAGAAAAACAAAAATATATAAAATGACTTTGAACTCAGAAATTGGAAGCATGTCCATCATAGTAGATGTGTCTTACATTTTTTTTTTTATGTATTTTTAAACATTTACCAGCTTGATAAATTGATAAACTTGATAAATTGGGACAACATTTTTTAATTGAGCCACACAGTATGGTGTACAGCATTGATTTGATGTTTTTATATTCAAGATCTCCTCTGCTAATATTCAAACACATTTTCAGGACTACACTTAGGGAACATCTGAGGATCCATAGTGGAGAAAAGCCTTACCTGTGCAGCATCTGTGGACAAAGCTTCCGTCATGGCAGCTCGTACAGGTCTGTGAAGGTTTAAACTACTGTACTGTATGTAAGATGAAACATTGTTACCACCGGCAAACCCATTCCTGAGAGAATCAACAATGTATGGCGGATCTCTGCATAGCTTAAGTTCTCCTTGTACTCAACAGGAATTGAACAGGAATAGTTTAATTTGCTGAACGCATAACACTATTGATTATATTTACTAATATGGTGATTTTCTGATGAATTGTCTTAATATATTTACGAGAGATGGCAATTGGCATGCACTAAAATATTTAATGAACATTACATGATTGAAAGTGACAGTTATATAGGGGTTACGATGAGCTATATCTTTTTCAGGCTCCATCTACGTGTTCACCATGACGACAAGCGCTACGAATGTGAGGAATGTGGCAAAACTTTCATTCGCCATGACCATCTAAAGAAACACAAAAAAATTCACACAGGTACTTTTCAATATGAGAATGTATTGTAGACTAAAGACTAAAGTACATATATTTTATTAGTCCACACTTGTGCGTGTATGATGCTAGAGTCCTGTATCATTTGTCCTGTGTAGGGGAGAGAGCACATCAGTGTGAAGAGTGTGGAAAATGCTTCAGACGGGCCGATCACCTGACTGTCCATTATAAAAGTATTCACCTGGGAGAAAAGATCTGGCGAAGGCATGTAAACATTCAAACTGTTCAAATCACAACCACACTGTTTTTGTGATAGTACATGCAGTCTCTGTACTTGTGGTATAAAATGCAGTGCCTGCAGTTAATTTAGTCTGTAAAATGAACTTACAGGATGACTTGATGATCATGTACTGTAATTTGACAGGTACAAAGCAGTAGTGCATCAGTGTCAAGTGTGCAAGAAAGAGTTCAGGGGGAAGACCAACCTCATGTCGCATTTCAGAACGCATTCAGGTAGAGTACATGAAATCTTTAAACTAAAGGTTGAGTGATTTTTTTTCATTGATTAAATATATGCAGAAACAACTATAAGTAAACCATTTGTAGGATGATTTCTCAGAGAAGTGAATTAGGGTATACTTTATTTTTCCATGTTCAGCTACATCTCATATACAGTCAATTGCTCAGTCTTTCAACGTAAACTTTGGCCGTGACCCGATATGGACACGTTTGATGCATGCACACTACAAATGCTTCGTGAAACTCTTTTAGCACAGTCAACAGCAGGCGCATGCACCAACAACATGCAAAAACGTGGAGTGTTAATGGGTCTTGAAAACTGGGCTTCACGCAGACAGTATGTGTTGTTGATAAAATGTGCGTCAAGCGCACTATGCGTGGCATGCAGAAAGCCGAATTATACCAACAGTTTATAGACACCCAGTTCTGTTGTTTCTAACCCTCTACATGCATTTGTCACTGCAACTCACAGCTGATTGTCCATGCACGTCATCTTTTTACAATGTTCTTCTACATGTCCAGTGTAGACATCCTCAAGCCATTGCGATGCAATCTGTCAGATCCAGTGTGGACAGGGTTTAAAGGTGAAGTCTGTCATTTCAGTCAGTTTGTGCACATTTTCTATTGATCATGGCAGCAGTAATTCATCAAACAATGGTCAAATGATGGAGAAGCATATATCCAGATGGTGTAATCAAGCGCACTTTTGGGTTGTTGCGGAGATGATTCAGGTGTCTGGATTACAGTAGTGGAGTGATGCTGTACAGTCCCGGCAGGGTGTCAGATCATGGTGGTCTGTTGCATCCTCCACTATATGGGACTCAGAATCGACCTGCAAGATCGGAATTGTGCTGTGCAAATTGCATTCAGCACAAATTCTGGGGGTGAGTTTGCACTGTTGCCTGATCTGCATAATTCTTTTAGTGAACCATCATAAGAAAATAAGGGACACTTTTACAGACTGCAATTAATTCTTAGAGAATTCCCCTCTTAACCTTAAACGTACAATACTCATCATAAGAACTCCACTGCCCTTCCTCACCCAATATCATACGCACTCACAAAATGTATTTTTTTTATGAATATTTCTGGTCTCCTCAGGTGAGAAACCCCACCGGTGTTTGATCTGTAACCAGACCTTCCGCATCAAGAAGACTTTGACCAAACACATGGTCATCCACTCCGACGTCCGTCCTTTCAACTGCCCGCACTGCAGTGCTACTTTCAAACGCAAAGACAAGCTCAAGTATCATGTAGACCATGTGCACAGCGCCCGAATGCTTGACCAGCAACAGCAAACCCTTCCTCCAGCCCCTGCAAACAAGTTACCTGAGCCCCTGCCACCAAACGAAACCCCCAAACAATACCACAACTCACCCAAAACTGTGCTGCAAAGTGTATCAGCTGATGTATGTGTTCCTGTAACGCTTGTTCCTGTCCAGATGAGTGAAGAACCTGACCTCACAGTGCATGGGGCGCCACATGGTGTCCTTCCGGCTGTGACTCAGCAACAGCAGACTGGTGGCTACCAGTCAACCAGTGACCTGGTGTTTTTAGAGAAGTACACTCTTACACCTCAGCCGACTAACATAGTGCACCCAGTGAGGCCAGACCAGATGCTGGACCCTCGAGAGCAATCGTACTTAGGCACACTTCTGGGGCTGGACTCGGCTACATCTGTGCAAAATATGACTAATGCTGAACATACACATTAGTGTACCCAGTAACTGCATATGCTGTGAGTTTTACATTTTCTGTGTTCTTTAAATATAACACTTCCAAACATGAATTTCCTTTGGTCTTCAGTCTCTTCATGATGTTCTTAAAGGAATGGTTTACCTAAAGATGAAAACACAAATTTGATGGTGTATTTTGTCATTTTTTAAGTTACAGCCATGAAGTACAGCCATGGTCTCTGTACATCATTGTACGCAAAAAGAGCTGCGAGAAGATTCTTCAAAAGTAATTTGTGTTCTATGGAAAAAATAAAAGCATACTGGAACAACATGGGTCATTTAGAACGACATGAGTGATGTTCATTTTCGGCAGAAGGTGCACTCAGTAATGTTTTTAATATGTTGTCTTGGACTTACACTGATTCCTAGTGGTGTGGATGCAGCATCATTCTAACACCAACGTTTTGAATTACAATGCCATTTTAGAAATTCACCATTCACAGTCAGCCTTGATTAATTTAATCCATGAATCACAGTGTTCAATAACAGGGCGGTTACTGAGATTATGCAACTAGTATTTGACTGGTCATGTGATCCTAACATGGCAGCCCCCATGAGGGGACCCACTTTGTGTAGAATAAAACAGCTTTTTTAAGGTTACTGATATGACTAGAGTCCTCATCTCATGTGAGTGCTCATCATTTTATACATGTGTTTTTAAATTAAAATGAATTTTAGGGGTTAAACCTTTTAAATTAGGAAAAACATACTGAGTGCATCTTCAATATCTAAGGTAAACTCTGCTGAAGTCAAAATGATGATGCTATCATCAACAATGAACTTTGGTTGTAAATGTTAAAGGAGCAATATTAACACTGACATCAAGTGTTTAAAATATTGGAGAGAGTTGTCTCCCTCGCCCCCTCTTCCCCAGACTCTAAGATCATGTGGGTTGCCAGGTTGAGGACAAGCAACAGGAACGAACAAACTGACAATGGTAAGTAATGAGCCTTGCCTTCAGACCAGAGGCGTCAAATCGACCGGAAGTCATTCATTTTCTATGACAGCCAGCGTCTCTCGGCGGCGACAGAGCCATATAGAGAGAGAGTTGCGACAACTCCATTGACTCCAATGGAACGTTTTTTTTACAGCAATGGCGGCTCGTGGAGCCTCTCAATAGTTCCCGAAGTAGCAGCAAACACCGTAGAGATGCATCAGAACAAACCGTTTGCGACACACTTTTAAAAGGTGAGACGTTTAAAGAATCATATTATCTTATTCTGTATATTATCAGTATGTCTAAATAAAAATAACTTGTAAATTAAAACCTTATAGTTGAGTATTACTCATTAAATTAGGAGATAAGGGATGTTATCGGATAACTAACAGATTAGGAAAGGATTGGAGCTGGATAAAGTTAGTAATGAACACCCTATTAATTGTCCATCGTACTAAAAAAAAAAGTAATATCGTAATATATTATTACAATTTAAAATAACTTTTCTATTTTAATGTATTTTAAAATGTAATTTACTCCTGTGATGCTAAGCTGAATTTTCAGCCTCATTACTTTTGAACGGCAGTTTATACAAGTATGCTTAAGTTCTTTAAAGCTGAATATATTGTGTATATAAATAAGTATTGTAAGAATTATACATTAGATATAATATTTATAATACATAAATTATTATATTACTATATATAGAATTGTAAGAATTGTAAACAATAAGCTTCATTTTGCTAAATTTTACATTTACGTAACTGCTGCTAATAGTTAATTGACCCATTGTGCGGTGCGAGCTGGAAATCACCTGTCACCAGCCTGTATCTGAAACGTCATAAATATGACATTAGTTACCATGAGATTAGTGAAAACAATGAACATGAGGTAACATAAAAAGGCAACAGAAACCCTAGCCTGAAATAAGTTGAGGCAAATAACGGTAAGCGAACACTAATCCTCAAATATTAGCTGATTTGATCTTTAAAAAAATCGCTGTAACAACATACTCATGCTACATACATATGTCGGTGTGTTACATAAATATATAAAATAAATGCATTTATTGACTACTAATTACCAGAAATCGCAGTTCTGTCACTCTACTCTAAAAGTTTGAAATGCCGCCAAAGCACTTCCTGGAACTATCTGAAGTTTACGTGAATCACGTGACGATGAAGCATTTAGAACTTCCGTTGTCTGGGCGGCGAGAAGCGGCGCGGCGAGTCTTGGCTGTTGTGGGCGAGGATAGTTCAAGTTCAGCCAACATTATGGTAATGAGCTTTGACGCGGTTCGGCGGCAACCTATTGGAGTGTAGAAGTCTAGAGAACACAACCGTGTAAACTTTGGTTCCCACCAAACATTAGTTCCGAAGACAAAATGGAGGAGAAACTGATTAATGCCGTGGCGGGTTTCCCGTACTATTTGATCTGTCCCCGTTTGCTTACAGGGATACAAATACATTAAAAAGAACAATGCGTGGACAAAGGTGTCTGAAATTGTTGGTGTGCCAGGTGAGTTGATGAAGTGGATATTATGGTTTATATGATAATATATTAAAATATTTCATGAGGATATATGCTACTTGTAATATGTCGTCAAAAATATACCGGTCGACATGTCTGGATGTTTTGTGGCCCCTTTAAATATAGTTCACAAAACCAAGCATTCTCAACGAACGTTGCCGCCAATTTCAAAAACGTCAGAGCGTCCACGAATTTTCGATAGTTGTTGGCAGGGCAGTCAGAGCGAATTATGAGGCTCTCGCCGCCTCTGGTCTGAACTCATGGTTACACTGTAGATCAGCTAATGTGTACGTTTGCTACGTTTTTATTGTTTGCCAATTATTACCAGCTCATGCGGAGTTTCTGTAACACACGTCAATGTTAGCTAGATGTATTACTGGCTTCCACGGCTGCAGCGCGATGTGTTTGCCCACTAACTTGTTTCAAATCTGGCAACCCGGGGTGTCGAAATACTATTGGGAAGTGGGCGGGATAACAGGCCAAAACACAAACAGAAATTCCGGCCCAGAACGGACATTTCGTAGTAAAATGGCTTTAGCATTGATTTAAGAGAATCCAGTATTTCAACTTAGCATGTTTCCTAAATCTCTGAAAACGTATTATGATCATTTTATGCTTTAGTACAGTAAATATATTACATATTGCACCTTTAAGTTCAAGTCTAAAGAGCATTTTAAATCCTTTGGTTTATGAAAATAGGTTTTATATACAAGGGCGTAGCAGCTGCAGGGGGACATTGAGAGCTTATCAAGTGTAACATTAACTAAGATACAACATCATGTACACTTTCCACATCTTCAAATGTCTATGTTAATGTATCACGTGATTCCCATGTATTTATTTATAGCCTAAAACCTGAGCAGGATGTTAAATACCTGACCTGAAATGATGATTTTGCGTTGGAGCTCGTGATCCTCCTCTTAAAGTTGATATTCGCATCAGCGTTTAAGGTAAATTATCTGGTTAAGGCTTTATTCCCAAAAAAGTTAATGTTCCATATAGTATTCATCTATTAGGAATATAACTCCTTATGTAAAACGAAGAAACTGAAACATGCTCCTTTTTTATTCTTCTTTAAACTGCTACCACTGGTAAGGTGCTACAGTGGGTACGGAAAGTATTCAGACCCCCTTAAATTTTTCACTCTTTGTTATATTGCAGCCATTTGCTAAAATCATTTAAGTTCTTTTTTTCCCTCATTATTGTACACACAGCACCCCATATTGACAGAAAAACACAGAATTGTTGACATTTTTGCACATTTATTAAAAAAGAAAAACTGAAATATCACATGGTCCTAAGTATTCAGACCCTTTGCTGTGACACTCATATATTTAACTCAGGTGCTGTCCATTTCTTCTGATCATCCTTGAGATGGTTCTACATCTTCAATTGAGTCCAGCTGTGTTTGATTATACTGATTGGACTTGATTAGGAAAGCCACACACCTGTCTATATAAGACCATACAGCTCACAGTGCATGTCAGAGCAAATGAGAATCATGAGGTCAAAGGAACTGCCTGAAGAGCTCAGAGACAGAATTGTGGCAAGGCACAGATCTGGCCAAGGTTACAAAAAAATTCTGCTGCCCTTAATGTTCATAAGAGCACAGTGGCCTCCATAATCCTTAAATGGAAGACGTTTGGGACGGCCAGAACCCTTCCTAGAGCTGGCCATCCGGCCAAACTGAGCTATCAGGGGAGAAGAGCCTTGGTGAGAGAGGTAAAGAAGAACCCAAAGATCACTGTGGCTGAGCTCCAGCGATGCAGTCGGGAGATGGGAGAAAGTTGTAGCAAGTCAACCATCACTGCAGCCATCCACCAGTCGGGGCTTTATGGCAGAGTGGCCCGACGGAAGCCTCTCCTCAGTGCAAGACACATGAAAGCCTGCATGGAGTTTGCTAAAAAACACCTGAAGGACTCCAAGATGGTGATAAATAAGATTCTCTGGTCTGATGAGACCAAGATAGAACTTTTGGCCTTAATTCTAAGTGGTATGTGTGGAGAAAACCAGGCACTGCTCATCACCTGTCCAATACAGTCTCAACAGTGAAGCATGGTGGTGGCAGCATCATGCTGTGGGGGTGTTTTTCAGCTGCAGGGACAGGATGACTGGTTGCAATCGAGTGAAAGATGAATGCGGCCAAGTACAGGGATATCCTGGATCGAAAACCTTCTCCAGAGTGCTCTGGACCTCAGACTGGGCGAAGGTTCACCTTCCAACAAGACAATGACCCTAAGCACACCGCTAAAATAACGAAGGAGTGGCTTCACAACAACTCTGTGACTGTTCTTGAATGGCCCAGCCAGAGCCCTGACTTAAACCCAATTGAGCATCTCTGGAGAGACCTGAAAATGGCTGTCCACCAACGTTTACCATCCAACCTGACAAGAACTGGAGAGGATCTGCAAGGAGGAATGGCAGAGGATACCCAAATCCAGATGTGAAAAACTTGTTGCATCTTTCCCAAAAAGACTCATGGCTGTATTAGATCAAAAGGGTGCTTCTACTAAATACTGAACAAAGGGTCTGAATACTTAGGACCATGTGATATTTCAGTTTTTCTTTTTTAATAAATGTGCAAAAATGTCAACAATTCTGTGTTTTTCTGTCAATATGGGGTGCTGTGTGTACAATAATGAGGAAAAAAAATGAACTTAAATGATTTTAGCAAATGGCTGCAATATAACAAAAAGAGTGAAAAATGTAAGGGGGTCTGAATACTTTCCGTACCCATGTATATAAATTTTACATCATTATTATTATTTAACAAAATAATGGTGTCTTATCGTAACATTTCCTGATAGATTTATGGCACTTTCCCTGTTTTCTGTTTGTTGGCTATATAGATTTTATTTTCACTTCTTTTAATGTTTGAATATGTATTTATTATTCACTGCAAAATATGTGCTTGACAGCTCTTGCCTTCGGAATAATGTTGTTGTACATGCACAAATGAAAACTGTGCTTCATGCAAAGATATTCATATCAGAAATCTCCTGACAGTTTAAACAGACTGGATCGTCTGCTTGGATTGTCAGAGGAACTTTTGATACTGATCCTGAAGTTTTCATTCTGGCTGATATAATACACGCTTCAGAGGAATTTATTAGAATAAGTGATACAGAGGAAGATTTATAAGCATTCCACAGGATGCTTTAATACTTACATTTTAAAGGATTACAATTTTCCTTTGATCGTTGATTCAGTGACTAACTCATTTCACACAAGACACTCATTTGTCACCACCTTTTGGCATCACTAGAAATGGGCACTGAATCATTAAATGGATCTGAACTAATTTTGATGAACATATTCAAAACACGCTACTTGATTCAATTGAAATCCCTCAATGCACAAGCACAGAGTAAAAAACTATATTGTGCACATGCAAAATTGTCATTATTGTAAATGATTAAATAATTTATTCAGGACCAGCTTATGCCAAGTCTTTTTCTGTCATGTGTGAAACAGAAGCAAATGCTCCATAAGATGTCATATTTGCAGCTAATTTGGCAAAATTATATATAAAATTATATTACAAATATTAAAAGTAAATATTAGGTATACATTAATAAAATATTTAAATCACACACTATTAAAATGACTTCTACACTTTACATAATCAATTTACATGATAATCAATGTAGTCCCCCACCCTACCATACCTTGTAAAGCACACACTCCCACCCCTTTCCTTGCAGTACTAGTGTTAACAAGCTCGGCTTTCTGTTTTAGCATCACCTGAAGGCAAGCCAATCTGGAAAATGCATTAAAAAAAAACCTGTAGCTTCAAAATGTACATTTGAAGGATAAGTATATGTAATTTATGTTGAAGAACAAAACGTGAAAGTCTCTTCAAGTAATTTAAACATAGGCCTGTAAGGCAGAGTGCCAAGTGTCTGAATTCAGAGGGCACAACTCACTAGGGGGGCAGAGTTCGCATCTCCAGAGATAACACACCCCACACTGTGAGGGTTGTAAAACACCCTCTTCATTGTTGTAACAGAAAGCAGATGCTGCAGTGGGCCTACCATCTTTGTACCTCAGTAGAAACCATGATTCATCAGACCAGGCTGTTTTCCAGTCATCCAATGTCCAGTGAGCCTGTGCCCACTGTAGCCTCAGATTTCTGTTCTTGGCTGACAGAACTGGAACCCAACGTGGTCTTCTGCCGTTGTAGCCCATCCGCCTCAAGATTTGACACGTTGTGCAGTCTGAGAGGATATTCTTCTCACCACAACTGTACAATCTGAGTTACCATAGCCTTTCTGTCAGCTCAAACCAGTCTGGACATTCTCTGTTGACCTCTCTCATCAACAAGGTGTTTCCATCTGCAGAACTGCTGCTCACTGGATGTTTTTGGCAACATTTTGAGTAAATTCTAGAGACTGTTGTATGTAAAAATCCCAGTTGATCAGCAGTTACAGAAATACTCAAACCAGCCCATCTGGCACCAACAATCATGCCATGGTCGAAATCACTGAGATCACATTTCCCCCCATTCTGATGGTTGATGTGAACATAAACTGAAGCTCCTGACCCGTATCTGAATGGTTTTATGCATTGCACTGCTGCTACACGATTGGCTGATTAGTTAATATGCTTTACATTATACCTTATTATATGCGATTATGTAATTGATTAATTGTATACATTTATGACATTTAAAACTCATGCCTGATGTGAAATTCCCATTACAGTTCTTCCAGGCACCGCTTCTTGGGTGATTACCTTTAACGTTTTAATGCAATGAATTGTCCACTATTGATACTCCAGAGAATTTGCAAAACAAAACTATGTTCTATATATAACCTTAATATAAAACCTACTGTTATCCTACAGGATATATTAGCATATAAGTAGCAGTGGCTACTTCATCCCAAAACAATACTGGCACAACCCATACCTTTCAATACTTTGAGGTTGCCCTTTTAAGATCTTAAAATTATATAAAAAAAAAAGGTTGGTGAAGATCAGTATTAGCCAACAAACAATGGAAGCAGATGTGGAGAAACCCAGAAACATCTAGATTCCATCCCACAAAGTCAATAGTGTAACCTTATTTGAACAGATGTAACAAACTCACACACATACACAAGGATACTCCAAGCTTGTCACAATAAAACTATATTTATAAATAAAAATAATGAAAAAAATCTCCTTAACATGGTACTTCAAAAAGTCTCCCAATACAATATTGCTGACAAACACTGAAAAATAGATTCTCAGTAAAAAACAATTTCCTTGAATAATGAAGTACCTGCATAAGAAATTTACTGTGAAAGTAAAAATGTAGAAATGGCAAAAAAAAAGATAAAAGTTAAGAAATACTATGCATTAAAACAGGGCAGAGTACAACACAATCTTCTCTTCAAAATTTAACATTTATGTCCTTGGTTGGACTACATTCACCTTGAATCCTCACCCCCATATAGTGTTTTTGACTAAATCCTATTGAATTATTGCTATTTCCTCAATGTCTCCTTTTTCTCAATTAGAGGATATCTTTCCATTTTCTCCAACAATACATTTCTATTTTGTGGAGATTTTGCTTAACATTTCATATAAAGGGACTGTTTATCCAAAATCAATTCTGTCATTTACTCACCCCCATGTTGTTGCAAACCCATATGACGACACAAAAGATGTTTGGCAGAATGACAGCCTCAGTCACCATTCACTTTCATTGAAAAAATTAAAAGTGAATGATGATAGAGAGGAACAGAGGGCCGAAGATCTCCTTTTGTTCCACGGGACAAAGAAAGTCATACAGAACAACATGAGGGTAAGTAAATGATGACAGAATTTTGAATGACAGGATGCAAAAACTGATGTTGCTTATGCTTTAAGTATTCTAATTTCTAAGACAATGTTGGGGCTCACAAGCTACTGATCTCTCAGTCAGTACTAATCTTAATTCTAATTGCTTGCACTATTAGGCCACGGTTTATGTAATCCATAAGGCAAAGATTTTTTTTGGGCACTTCTGCTCTAAACAGTCACGCAGTTACATGATGTCGACGAAGAACTCCCCATTGGCAGTGTTGCATGAGCGGCGCGAGCCGGTGAGTTTGGGGGGAATGTTGGCGAGATGGCGGCCGGACGGGGACATCGGGGCCCCTTGTGCTGATCCCTGCTTCAGGCTGTAGCTGTGAGATCGTGAGCTCCGTACACTGCCCTCACTGGGTGGCGCCGCAGAGCGCTCGCTTGGCGCTCGTTCTCTACGGAAGTCAAACTCGAGTGCGTCGCCCATCTCGCTGCCCCCTCCCAACCTGAAATCTCCAGCTGCCGTTTTCCCCTCAGTCCGGCTCCAACTGCAGTTCGAACCGCTGCTCCCTACAGATGACAAGCAAGTTAGTGTAATTTACTATTAACAATAACTTATAAACTAGGGTTGGGCGATGTCCCCTAAATTGGCAGTTGACTATGTTGACAGTAAAACATCGCGATGGACGATGATATCGTCGGTGGGGTGGGGGATTATACAATTTCATATAATTTTCAAAAATTATATGAAAAATTATAATTTAGTTATTTTACTAACCCAACTAATGACTCGTCGGCGCTTTCAGTAGGTTGCACGACACGTGAAGCATTTTTTTTTTTAGCTTTCACTTAAGAAGAGTTGTGCACTTTTTATTTTAATATATCTCTTTACATAAATACTATTTTCCACTTAAAAACTATAATTTCGTTATTTTACTCACTGATGAGCAAAAGGTCAAGGCAGAAATGACCATGTACCTGCAGGAAATGCCCATTGATGGGGAAGAGGACCCGCTGACTTGGTGGAAAATGAGAGGTTTCCGTTCATGGCAAGATTAGCACGGAAATATCTGTGCATATGTGCTACCAGTACTCCATCAGAGCGGGTCTTCAGCACAGCGGGTAGTGTAGTTACTCCAATCCGCAGCTTATTAAAACCAGATAAAGTGAATATGTTTGTATTTCTGGCCAGAAACATCGAAATTTAAACATGGTCTATGGTGAAAGATATTAGATTTCTTTACGCATTTTTCGCCATCCGTTGTGGAGCTATTCAATTTTGAATATTATTTTTTAAACATTCATTTGTGTAGTTCATATGACCACTTTACAATATTTCAATAACATAATTTATTTTGTAGCCTGTGCTGAAGTTAATTGTGCTGCTAATTATAAGTGAAATGTTAATGCCGAGTTTCGGTCTGAGTGTTGTTCACGTTTTCTTGTTCTTTATTTGTTGTTGTTCTATGTTTTAATAAATGTGTGTTATTCATATTCACCTTGTTTCTTTCATTTGATTTGACATTAAGAAAAATTTCCTTGGCCATAAATCCATAAAGTATTATCCAGACAAAAGTTATTTTGCTTCAGTGTATACAAGAGCTATGTGACAATGAGCAAGATTTTCTGAGACACTACAACTACTAATAATTAATTAATAAAGGCTATTTTCTTGTAGCCTACAACATAAAATATTTTAATCTAAATGTACAGTGTAAGACATGTAGCCTAAAAAAAAAGACAAGAAGCTAACAATGTCAAGATCAATATTTGTGTAGCCTGCCTGACACTGTATTTTCACAGACTAACACGTCACGTCTCTGGCATATACTACAGTATTTAAAATAGCATATATGCATTAGTTATATTCTCAATTTAATTTACAGAGCAATCCCTGCAAAGTTTTTAGGTTAACCATAGAAGAGACTAGGATTAGTGAGTCACACTAGCAAGACTCGCAAAAGGGGGCGTGGCATCACGATGGTGGCTCTACATCGTGATGTTGGTCAGCCATCACGATGGACGATGATATCGTTTATCAATGGTAGATGCTTCTGTTGAAGCCATCAGTTTTTAGCATTACTTCAACTTCATTTAAAAAAAATAAAAATAAATGTTTAACTGATGAAATTCCTAGTGAAGAACTACACTACCCATGATCCTGGAGGGGGAAAATGCACCAATCAGAGAATTGTGGCAAGCAAACCACAGCAAAAGAGCTCTGCAGCGACCTCTGACTGAATATTTTGCTAGATATTTTATATATTTTAATTCTATTCTCAATCTAAAAGTGTAAATCAACATGTTGGTCAATTCTGGTATGTAAGGCCAGCTTTTTATGATCCATGATTTTCATTCATATCCATAGCATAAATGTGTGGGATGAGTTGAAAGCTGAAGTTTGATGCTTAGAGTCAGGGGGTTTTGAACAGTAATAATGTGTTCACTCACCTTCACTGTGCTGGCTGCCTGCGCTGCCTCCACCTGCTTCAGAGTAGCAGTGCACTGGCTCCGGGTGGGAATGGGCTGTGGGGTACTGGTAAGGGAATGCTGTGGGCCAGGGAGCTTCATTGAGGTGCAGTAATGGAGCGAGAGTGTCCTGATCAGACGCTCCGCTCGACCCATCATGGTCATGCAGTGAGAGATGGGCCATATCTTTAACAAAACACAGTCAGGTTGATTAAGCAGTGTCAACACAACAGAAAATAAATTACCTTTGTGATATGAATGACAGTGTTTCTTGCAGTGGTTGTTCAGCAAAAAATAAATCACATATTTTGCCCAAGTTGTGAGTCTGTATTTACTGTACAGAGATAAAAGAGTGAGTACCGCAATATAATAAAAATACAATAAATATCGAACACTTCAGTCTATTGCGTTTACTTGCTGGCTGCTCACAAAAACAAACACACAACCTGTAGAATGACTCTTACAAGTCAACTCTAACAAATGAGTCAATCATTGTTGATGTTTGAATTATTATAACGAATTACTCACTGAATTTGTTAGAACAGTTACACACAGTGACTCACTGACTGGATGTTTAAATGACGACATATAGTAAAGATACACATTCACAAGTTAAACCATTAAAATTAGGAGTCAATCGATTACACTTTTTAATCAAATCAATTGCATCATATGATAAAAATAGAGATAGATTATGATTAAAATAATTGTTAATAAATATAATATAATATATATATTATTATTACATTATATGTATACACGCGTGTGTGTATGTTTATATATATATGTGTGTGTGTGTGTGTTTGTGTGTATGTTTATATATATATATATGTGTGTGTGTGTGTGTATATATATATATATATATATATGTGTATATATATATATATATATATATATTATTAGGAACACCTGTTCAATTTCTCATTAATGCAATTATCTAATCAACCAATCACATGGCAGTTGCTTCAATGCATTTAGGGGTGTGGTCCTGGTCAAGACAACCTCCTGAACTCCAAACTGAATGTCAGAATGGGAAAGAAAGGTGGTTTAAGCAATTTTGAGCGTGGCATGGTTGTTGGTGCCAGACGGGCCGGTCTGAGTATTTCACAATCTGCTCAGTTACTGGGATTTTCACGCACAACCATTTCTAGGGTTTACAAAGAATGGTGTGAAAAGGGAAAAACATCCAGTATGCGGCAGTCCTGTGAGCTGAAAATGCCTTGTTGATGCTAGAGGTCAGAGGAGAATGGGCTGACTGATTCAAGCTGATAGAAGAGCAACTTTGACTGAAATAACCACTCGTAACAACCGAGGTATGCAGCAAAGCATTTGTGAAGCCACAACACGCACAACCTTGAGGGGATGGGCTACAACAGCAGAAGACCCCACCGGTACCACTCATCTCCACTACAAATAGGAAAAGAGGCTACAATTTGCAAGAGCTCACCAAAATTGGACAGTTGAAGACTGGAAAAATGTTGCCTGTTCTGATGAGTCTCGATTTCTGTTGAGACATTCAGATGGTAGAGTCAGAATTTGGCGTAAACAGAATGAGAACATGGATCCATCATGCCTTGTTACCACTGTGCAGGCTGGTGGTGGTGATGTAATGGTGTGGGGGATGTTTTCTTGGCACACTTTAGGCCCCTTAGTGCCAATTGGGCATCGTTTAAATGCCACGGCCTACCTGAGCATTGTTTCTGACCATGTCCATCCCTTTATGGCCACCATGTCCCCATCCCCTGATGGCTACTTCCAGCAGGATAATGCACCATGTCACAAAGCTCGAATCATTTCAAATTGGTTTCTTGAACATGACAATGAGTTCACTGTACTAAAATGGCCCACACAGTCACCAGATCTCAACCCAATAGAGCATCTTTGGGATGTGGTGGAACGGGAGCTTCGTGCCCTGGATGTGCATCCCACAAATCTCCATCAACTGCAAGATGCTATCCTTTCAATATGGGCCAACATTTCTAAAGAACGCTTTCAGCATCTTGTTGAATCAATGCCACGTAGAATTAAGGCAGTTCTGAAGGCGAAAGGGGGTCAAACACAGTATTAGTATGGTGTTCCTAATAATCCTTTAGGTGAGTGTGTACACACACTAATAAAGACGAATAAAGCATTGGACAAATCAAAGTGTCTTTTAAAGTCTTAATTGCATACATTTTAACACAATTAATAATTTTTTACATAATGAATCGCACTGTAGTAACATGTAAAATTGACTGTCTTAATTTCAAACATGTTGCAAAAATAGTATTGTTTTGTTTAAGATTTAGCAGTGTATGTAGGAGTAATGTAATATACATTTAGGAGGCAGCTTCTGGGAAAACAGAATTCTGTAGGAAACACTGCTATGACATCCTGTTTAAATAAACAAATATTGGCGGCAATAGTGCTGAAGTTAAATTTCAGTTGGCAGATATGTATAAAGTATTGGACTATGAACAGTTGGCTATGCTCTGCCAAGCTAGAAACATAATTTTCCCATTTTCTGACATGACCACACCAAACAGCAGTGAAATATTTATACAGCTACATTATCAAAGAGAAAATGACCTTTCTGTGCATGTTATTGCCTCTGCCTACCAAGAATATTTCAAAAACCAGTTGGTGATCATAAATTCAACAACCGCAATACAATAACTCAAATCTAAATTGCGGATTCAAATATCCAGACAGTTTACAATAAAAATAATGCATTTGTTTTATTCAAATATACAAGTCAAGAACCAAACGTAAACTGTATTATTCCACTATTCTGTTTTCTTTCATTTCTTTGTTCATTTATTCATCCACATGTCGCTTGATCCACCCATATGATTTTCTTTCTTCCCTGAAACAAAAACGTAAGTATCTCTATACAATGAAAGTGTAGAGTGACCAGGAGCTATCAAATGCCAAAAAGCCATATGATAGAAATTTAAATCATTATTCACTGAAAATCCCTTTGCAGCAGCTCTCATTCACAATTCTGAATGGTCAAACTTGCTGTTTTGTTTGGCTACGTGTCATGTAAATACTAGTGAGCTTTGGTCTTGAAAACATTCAACTTGGCATGATGCGTGTTAGCACACCACCATAACTGAAAATACAAACTTAGAATATAGCGCACAATTTATATAAAAACTATTTTATTATCGTTTCATGGTGCTTTTCTGTATTGTTTTGGAGCTTGACGGTCCTTAGTCACTATATGCTTTCATTGTATGAAAATGAGCAGCTTGGACATTCTTAAAAAAATATATATTTTGTGCTCTAGAGAAGAAAGTCATACAGGTTTTAAACAACATAAGGGTGAATAAAAGATGACAGAATTTGTATTTTTAGGTGAACTATCCCTTTAAATTTAGTCCTTAGGCTTAGTCCAGTGTTCATGTTCAAACCGATTAACACCGGTATAACCACTCGTTGGACATCAAGCGGTACTATGGGGTAATTGTTGTTAAGCAATAGCCAACACAATAATTCAAGGCAGCTTGATTTCAAACATTAAACTTTATTTTGTATGTATCTTAACTGAAAATTAAAAAGAAACTGAAAAAAAGTGTTCAAATTTTGTTAGATGGCTTTTCAACAGTTGTGAAGGGCAACATCTCTTCCGCAAAAAACCTACTTCATCCGTGCATTCTCTCCATCATGGGCTACCAGTCGGGTATTTCATTGTCCGGGCAAATACATCACTAATTGTGGGTTGTTGCGGGTTTAATGTTGGTGTTTTATTACCTTTCATCCCAGAACCCAGTTTAGCTGCTTCAGAAGGGTAATGACTTTGAGTGTGAATACATTTGCTTTGTTCATTTATCATGGGTTTCAAATTCTTCATTAGGCAATTATTCTTTATTTAAGGCTATTCTATTCATTAGGCTATTGTATTGATATTGGAAGTTCCATTCATAATGTTTCCACCTTTTACCCGGTCTAAAATTTCACACAGGTGTTGTCCCTTGTACCGACTAAAACTGGTAACACTGTACACAATAGCAACCTTAGTAGTCATAGTAGAGTAGAAGGAGAGAAAAAGCACTTACTGCCAGAAAGGTCTCCAAAAATGTAGTAACACTGTTCAGAGAAGGTGATTTTGTTGACAGTGTGGCGGATGAATCCAGCCTTCAGAAGGTTGCTGGCATACTTGCGTGCTTCACGGCGATCTGTAAACCCTTCCACATGATGAAACAGCCAGTCGACCACATCCGAGCCTATATGCCAACAAACACGTTCATATACTTTAAATTAAGCACTGTCCTAAATTATGCACTTATTTCTTGATTTATTCTTAAACACACATACACTAAAATAGCACATAGCAAATCTAGTACTAACTAATAAAGAAAATTAATGTTTCAGAACACATTATGTAAAATATGACCTAAAAAGACCTAATAGCAAGCAACTTAAATGCAGGTGTGACCTATGAAAGCATTGGCTATAGTGATCTTCAGCCACATCCTGTCTCGAACTTCCAGTCCTGAGTCTGAACAGGCCATTGCTTTTGCAACTGTTGCCATGTCGCTGTGGATGGACAGGTGGTAGTCATCAAATCCTGCCAGGAGGAGAAACAAAAATAAAAAATGTTCAAAGGAGCTTTCAGTTATTGAAAACTTTAAACTGGGACTGAGTGTTTATTTGCTGTAGGTAAATGTTAGCGATCTAGTAAAAGATCTGGGAGGAGTCTTACTTTCAGTCTCTGGGATGGAGCTGGAAATGGAGGAGCTGGTGGAGGTGACAGTGCTCATGGAAGGGCTCATGCCATAGGGGGGGTAGACACCCGTCATGGCTGCCGTATGGGACACCCAGGCTGCAGGGTCAATGGGCCGAATGGGCTCACCTAAAAAAACCGGGCAATCAAAATTGCTTGAATTTTCACTTGAACAACCTTTAGAGACCACACATATTGCTATGAAAGAGAAAGCTTTAAGCAGAGACACATTGAAACAAAAACATTGTAACAAATGCAATTAAGGTTTCCATTTTTTGAGTCACAAGACGTCGTCCGAGGATCGGACATGTGAACGGCTAGCTCTGCGCACTTTGCTAGTTTTAACACTTTTAATGACATAAACTGGTGAGATTTGATACACCCTGTTCCATAACTGTTCTAGGAGGACAATATGTCAAAGAATTAAAAATCCTGGGGCTCTGGAGACGTTAAAAGACACTTACATGCTCAAGCTGACGCCCCCAAGCAGGCCGCGAGCCTGGGAGTCGACTTAGTCGGGGAACTGCGAGAAATGCGGCAAAAGATGCTAAACAGTCGTTACTGACTTGGAAGATCTTGCTATGATACGTCGATTGATCACTACCATGCAGGCGAAGTTCACTGATTACATGAGTAGGGGGTGTCAAGAAAAGGATCGATTAGAAGTTGGAGGACATGGAGAACCGTAGCCAGTGGAATAACGTCCATACCATCGGAATTCCTGATGGAGAAGAGGGACCGGTTATGGTGAAATTCCTGGATGGGCTCCTTCTGAATCTGCTCCACATAGCAGAACATAAGCTGGAAATCGAGTGAGCTCACAGGGATGCTGCTCGGCAAACCGCGGCGGGAGACAGGCCCAGATCAATTCTAGCCAGATTACTGAGATCATCCGATAAAGATCTTGTGTTACACGAGGTGGAGGAGTAAAGGAAGGCTTTCTCAGAAAAACCACAGCATTTTCTTGTTCCCAGACTTGGCGAATTCGACAAGAGAAATGTAATCGATTCAAGGAAAAAGAAACTTCAGCATCAACAGAAGGACTCTTTTGCACCGATATTCCCAGCCAAATTGAGAATAGATGCTAAAGATGGCTCAAAACAAGCGATGTCCTTCATACAGTCAATGGAGTAAGTCATATTGTTGGGCTCACGTGCAGTCGAGTGACCAGCTCATTGAACATTCGCTTGACTGTTTGAGAAAACAAAGCTTTTTTTCTTGTGCTGGTTCTGCCTAGCGTCTGGAGTTTATTTTGTTTATTTGGTCTCATCAGTAACAACGATGAGACGGCCTACAGGGAGGAGGTCCAGCACCTATCATCGTGGTGCACTGACAACAACCTGGCTCTCAACACCAAGAAGACCAAAGAGCTCATTGTGGACTTCAGGAAGTCTAAAGCTGGCACACACACACCCATTTCTATCAAAGGGAATGAGGTGGAGCGTGGTGAACTTCTACCGCTGCACCATCGAGAGCATCCTCACCAACTGTGTCACAGTTTGGTACAGCAACTACTCTGCCCATGACCGGAAAGCACTGCAGAGGGTGGTGAAAACTGCCCACGCATCACCGGTTCCTCGCTCCCCTCCATCAAGGCGATCCAGTGTAAGCAATGCTTGCGTAAGGCGCGCAGCATCATCAAAGACTGTTCCCACCCCAGCCACAGACTGTTCACCGCACTCCCCTCCGGGAGGCGTTTCAGGTCTCTCCGCACCCGTACCAGTAGGTTCAGAGGAAGCTTCTTTCCTGCAGCTGTCACCCTACTGAACTCTAGCTCTGCATCCCGGTGACAATTGACAATGACAATGGACTACCCCACCCACCCCAAAGGACACTACGCTATCCCACCCATTCCGTTCTATTATTTATTTAAATATACATACTGTAATTACACCTGTACATAGCCATATTCTACTAATCTCATCCTGTACATACACTACACTTATTCTTACTGCTCTTATAATGTTACCACACTGCACATAGCTGTATATACTGTACATATCTATATATATGGTTCATACAGATTATCCATATTTACTGTTTTCTTACTATATATTCTGCTAATACACTGCATATATCTACATTATTCTGCTACTATTTCAAATGTCACTGCTACTACATTGCACATATATGTACATGTTGTTCATACACTGCTCATATTACATAGCCATATTTATTCTGCTCTTATAACACTGCAATATATTTCTGTACCTGCCTATGCACCACCTGTCTATACTTGATATCACATTGCACTTTCTGCTTTTTTGCACTTCTGGTTAGACGCTAACTGCATTTTGTTGTCTTTGTACTTGTACTCTGCACAATGACAATAAAGTTGAATCTAATCTAATCTAACACACATTCAGGATAGTTTTATGGATGAATCTACACGCTTTTTGTGTTTATTTCGCCTATTTTCTTGAGTTTGTTTTATAAATGATCTTTTGCCGTATAATTATGTCTCAAATAATTGGTATAGAAACACTGGACTTGAGTAATCCGATGGCAAGGTTATCACAGGGCGCTCGTAGGCATGCATGGACTGTTTTAGTTAAGATGGTTGGATGCCAGTTGGAGCGGTCATGCACGGGGTTAATGCGTGGTTCTTAGGGACCGGATCATACAGTATGCCTCATTCGTCAAAAAATCCAAAGCACAAGAACTCGTGGAATTAGAAGGGAATATTACAAGTGCAGAGGCAGCGCTGAAGCACCGAATGTCATCTAATGGCCTAGGAGAATTGATCCGATTGAAATACAGATATAATACTATTTTGTTAGGTGGAGTTTTGGCTATGCAGGGCAAGACAGTCATTCTTTGAGTCGGGGGACAAGGCAGGAAAACTGCTGGCTAGATATATAATACAAAGGGAGTCTTTTTCTACCAGTGAAATCTGCAGGTGGTGAAATATTTACCTTGGCAACTGATATTAATAATGCTCTTGATCTGTATAGTTTCTCATCATCATCTACTGATGAAGACATTAGACTTTGTGGAACAATTTGAACTCCCTAAACTGACGAATGAGCAAAAAAATTCTGTTGATTCTGAGATAACCTTGGAGGAGCTTGGCGAGGCCTTGACTACAGGCAAGCCTCCGGGGCCAGACAGCTTTGCCGCTGTCTATTTTAGCTCTTATTCTCCACAACTGGCTTCACTTTTGTTAGAAGTTTATACAGAATCATTAAAGAATGGAAAGCTTCCGCCAAACATGACACAAGTCTGATTCTTAAAAAGGACAAAAATCAAAGTGAGTGTAAGAGTTACAGTCCAATTTCCCTGATCCAGCTAGACGATAAAATATTGTCCAAGATTTTGGCTAACCAACTAAGTTATGACATCTTTTATTTTTTGGAATTGGAATGCCCAATTCCCAATGTGCTCCAAGTTATCGTGGTGGCGTAGTGACTCAATACGTGTGGCGGGGGACAAATCTCAGTTGCTTCCACATCTGAGACGTCAATCCACGCATCTTATAAGGTGGCATGTTGAGCGCATCACCGCAGAGATATTCTAAACGGCATCCATGCACAACTCAACACGTGCCTCACCGAGAGTGAGAACCACCCATTATAAAGTCAACTAATTTGATTTTACAGTGAAGGGCATGGCTTTGTGTTGGTCCTGGTGGATTACACAATGTGATATCCGGAAGCAGTGCCTAATCTCAGGACACAGAGTTGCAGAGACACTCATCAGAATCATCTACCGAGTGGGGATTCTGAAAGAAATCACCACTGATCAGGGCACTAAGTTTATGTCTGGGCAGGCCGGATAGTAAAATTATACAAATTTGTTAATTGACTCCTATTCCGAGTCCCGATCATTACAATGTTTTTGTACATGTAAAAAAAAAAAAAGTCTAACCATTTTTTTATGCTAAAATTATTTTCCAGGACATTTAGGTATTTTTTATAATTTTCCATGGACACAAGGGAGCCCTGAGAGAAAGTGTAAATTTTAATGGTCCATAATGTTGTAAAAAAATTTATGTGGTGAAAATTCACATTCAGTGTGAAAATGCCTTCAAGACTTTCAGTGTGTAACAGTGTATGTGAGAGTTACTCACTCCTGGGTAAAGCAAAGCAGCCGTTCGGGTTTGGGTCCCAGCATTTAGCCACAGTAAGCGAGACAGGTCTGCATACGAAAACAGTGGAGAAGTTAACATACTTTTATTTTTTTTTAGAGTTGATCAGCTAAATGTCCCATATGTAGAACAGACTGTATAGCTGGATTTGTTGGAGTGACTGAGAATACTTTTAATGTGACTCACCCAGGCTTGTGCACGATCTCCCTCAGCACACGTACAGCATCATCATTGCACATGTTCTCAAAGTTGATGTCATTCACCTGTGAGAGGAAATGGAAAATCCGTTCTGATACAATTTGATCATGCTTTCAAAACATTGTCTCAGTGAGATTCCTCTATAAAACTCAGTACTCACCTGCAGCAGCATGTCACCAGGCTCGATGCGTCCGTCAGCTGCCACGGCTCCGCCCTTCATTATGGATCCGATGTAGATGCCTCCATCACCCCGCTCATTACTCTGACCCACAATACTGATGCCCAGGAAGTTATACTTCTCTAGATGAAGTAAAATAAGGGAGACTTCAAACATAAGCTGGAAACAGTTTGGTTAACTTGATTGCTGGTGTTCGCACAATTTGCTTAGTATTTTTACTATCTGGTAACTTATTTTACAATGCAATAAGGCACTAGGGCCAAACTACACAGTTACAGCTTTAAAAAGAAATCCATAAAAACACTTGTATTTCCTTGATACACTATGGTAAGCCTACAATGATGATTTTTATTTAGAGCTGTCAGGTCCTTGCGTGTTTACATCATGTCCGTATGCTCATAAAGAAGGTCCGGCTGTCACATGAGTGTCGGGAAGTGGGAAACAGCTGTTTAGCAGCAGTGTGAAATCACTCTCCGAATGTTTTTTTATCTGTTAATGCTATAATGCTTGAATATGTTTTCTGATAGGGTTGTTGAAGCTTCTATTGGTTGTCATGCTTTAAAGAATCAAACATTACTCATGTGTTTACCGATCTTGATGCGATTACAAGTTTTTTTTATCTTCAGGTGAAGTTACTGTAACATGTTTCCTAATATTCATGATTTCTCAGTATTTTATAACATTGCTGCAGTTTCGAGGTTCCCCTTGTATGTGTGCGCGCCGCTGTTTTCTTATTTATTTACCCCAGTCGCAGAATTGCACAAGTTGTTGTCACCTTCCATTGTACATTTATAGTATGTTTAAACAGAGTAGACAGAAATTGCATCTAACGATCACTATAGGTACAAGGTAGCTATGAAAGTTGTTTATGATGTACTGCAAAGTAATTATTTTGCTTTGTGTGTAACCATCACTCTATTATAACTTTACTGCCAAAGAAACGATTCAATGTTTATTATTGTAATTGTGATATTGCATTTTTTTGGTCAATAAAATATTTCTTCCCCATCATTATTGAATCCTCGAGTTTCACCTCTTAAATTGATATGTGAAGTACAATACAAACATTACTGTGTATGGATAAAGCACTTGAATAATCATTTAAATAAGCAATTAAGAGTGTTATTCATCTTACTCAAAGCAAGTAATATCTTGGTTATAAATGTTTAAACGAAAAACATATTACCAACATGTAAATAGTACGTCATCAAATCATGAGATTCATCCGTGCAGAAAAGCAGTGCTGAATCACAACACAACACTCTAGTAAAATGTTCCCCCGCAAGTTGCTTGCAATTTTAGGGTTTAACCACAGATGTCACTAGAGAGCACAAAGTTCCATAGTGCAGCTTTAAAATAAATAAAATATATATATATTGCAGACTCACCCATATTTAAAATGACAGTGATGATATTCAGTGACATGGTAGAGTCAGTGATGCTGCTGAAAGATGAAGACTGAATAGGAGAGAAAGACAATATCAGTTTCAAATATCATGTCTGTTTTATTATTTGCCTCTTTAGAGGTTTCTATACATAGTCTCACCCTCTCCATTTGTTGGGTTTTGGGTTTGCGTCTCCGCCGGCGAGGTCTTCTCATTAGCCGGGATGATCCACTTTGCTCTGTAACACTGCTAAAACTGAAAAATGGATATGACGTCTCAATTTTTTTATGCAATTAATTTATCGAATTAATAGCAATTCATTGCATACCCATTTTTACTGAAAAAGTGCCCAAATAAAGTTTTTTTTAATATTGTGTCTATGTACTCATTTGTCGGATGAACATTTTTTGTGCATCTAACTTATTACATCGTGTCTCACTAGTTTTCAGCGCCTCTAGTCATAAGCGCTGTTTTTAGGACAGCGGGTGCTGCCTGTTGTTATCGTTGCTTTAATGAGGCATGTTTCATGTAGTTGGAGTTGCGTTGACTGCCCCCTACAGCACCAAGGTGGCACATCAAGCTTAAATTGCTCCAATGGTAGGAACATTCCTTATTATGGAATTTACATACAGGTCAGGTGTATGATTAATTGCATACATTTTTAATGCGTTCCTATTCATATTATCAATTCCACAAAGTTAAAAGCGTTAAATAGACAGCCCTCACATTATAGGAATAATTCACCTCAAAATGAAAATTCTGCAAATTTTTACTTACATCATGTTATATACTGTAACTTTTTCCATTGAACACACAAAAAAGAAATTGTGAAGATCTTTACAGTTTCTTTTCTATACAATGACCAATGCTCCATATATTCTGATTCTGACTTTGCTTTCTATAAGCAGCAGACTCAAGTTTAAGTCATTATTCACTGGAAATATTCTCCTTTTCATGTGTGATCCCATTCAGATTAATAATGATGCCTCAAAGTGTCTTGCCAGGTTTGACATCATTGCTTCTTTTATGTGTGGTAAATGAATGTGATGTGCCGGTTCAAATGTGTAGGATAGAGAATGCAATTTGAGAGAAACAGCAGTAAGGAACACATGCATTTTAAATTTTGGTTTGCTCCACACACAAAGCCATCATCTGGCTTCATAAGACTTTAGCACACAAGTAGCAACGTGGACTATTTTTATGGAACTTTTCAGAGCTTGAGACGTGGTCAATATTAAGTGACATTTGGAAAAGTGCACATATTTATCTTAAGTATAATGTTAATTCCCAAATATACTAGCAGATTTTTTTCATAAAAAATTATGTTAATAAATGGTATACAGTTGAAGTCAGAAGTTTACATACACCTTAACCAAATACATTTAATCTCAGTTTTTCCACAAGTCATGAAATTTTATATTAGAAAACATTCCCTGTCTTGGGTCAGTTAAGATCAGTACTTAATTTTAAGAATGTGAATGTCAGAATATTTGTAGATAGAATTATATATTTTAGCTTTTATTTCTTTTATCACATTCCCAGTCGGTCAGAAGTTTACAACATGCACTTCATTAGTATTTGGTAGCATTGCCTTTATATTGTTTAACTTGGGTCAAATGTTTTTGGGTATCCTTCCACAAGCTTCTCACAATAACTTGCTGAACTTTTGGCCCATTCCTCCAGACAGAACTGGTGTAACTGAGTCAGGTTTGTAGGCCTCCTTGCTCAAACATGCCTTTTCAGTTCTGCATACAAATTTTCTATCGGATTGAGGTCAGGGCTTGTGATTGCCACTCCAATACCATGACTTTGTTGTCCTTAAGCCATTTTGCCACATTGACATTTCTCTGAAAAGTAAGATCTTTGTCCAATGTGCACTAGCAAACTGTAGTCTGGCTTTTTTATGGCAGTTTTGGATCGGTAGCTTCTTCCTTGTTGAGCAGCCTTTCAGGTTATGTCAATATAGGACTTGTTTTACTGTGGATATAGATACTTCGGTTTCCTCAAGGATCTTCACAAGGTCTTTTGCTGTTGTTCTGGGATTCGTTTGCACTTTCCGCACTAAACTACATTCGTTTCTAGGAGACAGAATGAGTCTCCTTCCTGAGCGGTATGATGGCTGCGTGGTCCCCATGGTGTTTATGATTTTTCAGATTAACGTGATATCTTCAGGCATTTGGAAATTGCTCCCAAGGATGAACCAGACTAGTGGAGATCCACACATTTTTTTCTGAGGTCTAGGCTGATTTTGCTGATGCAAAGAGACACTGAGTTTGAAGGTTGGTCTTAAACCTCCAATTCAGTACACCTCCTATCAGAAGCTAATTGTCTAAAGGACTGATATCCTTTTCAGGAATTTTCCAAGCTGCTGAAAGGCACAGTTAACTTGGTGTATGTAAACTTCTGACCCATTTGAATTGTGATACAGTCAATTTAAAGTGATACAATCTGTCTGTAAACAATTGTTGGAAAAATTGCTGGTGTCATGCACAAAATAGATGCCCTAAACGACTTGCCATAACTATAGTTTGCTAATATGAAATCTGTGGAGTGGTTAAAAAATTTGTTTTAATCTTCAACCTAAGTGTATGTAAACTTCTGACTTCAACTTTATGTAAACAAAGTAATGCACTATAATCTAAAATGAACTAGAATGAACAATTGTAGATTTATAAATAACCATTGACTAAGATTAATAAATGCTATTTAAAAATGGCACACTTTAATTACTTTGGGCCAGAACAACATAAGTATGATTAAATAATGAAAGAATTTACATTTTGGGGTGAATTATCCCTTTAACCTAAAGTTACTTTCATCAATCATCAAATCTCCTCAAACTACATGAATTGTTGCACAACTTTGCTGATCAAATTTCTCTAGTCTGAGCTTTGATAACCTCACTAAAAGGTTGGGCCTCGCTCTAGTCTTAACTACTAGGAGTGTACTACTGTGGGAACAGTTTGTGAACGAATGCTATGAGCCACACCGGCTGGTGGAGCCGTCATCCGAGTCAAAACAGCTGCTTGATTCCAGTTCACTGCTCATGAGGGAAGAACGGCTGTCACAGATGTCAAAACCCCCCAGATCCATTGCTCTGCCTCCACGAGAGTAGCCATTCGACCTTCCTCCTACAACGAAGAGTATAAATCATCAATGTTAGAGTTCATTAATGTTCAATTGTGGTTCAATTATGGTGTTACTACAATCAGTGCCTCACACCTTACCTCAAGGGACAATTTTTAATCAAGATGTTGCCAAAAATATGAAACCCAGGCAAATTTAAGCATTTAAGTCTATTCCAATACCTCAAAGCAGGTCAATTATGAATGCCTAGATTTTTTCATTTTCATTGAAAATTCAAATGATGCTTGCTAGGGCTGGGTATTGATACCGATTCGATATCGATTCATATGGGTATATTTCAGTTTAATTGCATAATTTGCACTATTTAAATTGATTTGTTGAACACTTGCTAAATCCTCTTTAAGACTCTTTAAGAAAACCTTTCTGTAAAGAGCGTCTGTAGATGAGCGCATGTTAACTAGAGAGGACTCGAATGGCTTTACCTCATCTGTGCTATTCATGATTAGAATTCAGTGTTTATTTTTGTTGTTTTTGATCAACAACTGACTGTAAAGAACAGAAAGGGTATTAAAAGAGACAGTATTCAATGACAAATGTGTCATGTGGATCTCGTCTTTGGACTAACATTACACGGAACCACTTTTACTCTCAACACGCTGTGAACGTATCACCCCCAAGTTGCTATGGTATTCTGGTCCCTACTGAGTTTGAAGGTAGGCCTTAAAATACATCCACATGTACATCTCCTTTCAGAAGCTACTTGCCTAAAGGCTTGACATAATTCTCTGGAATTTTCCAAGCTGCTTAAAGGCACAGTTAACTTAGTGTATGTAAACTTCTGACCCACTGGAATTGTGATAGTCAATTAAAAGTGAAACAATCTGTCTGTAAACAATTGTTGGACAAATGGCTGGTGCCATGCACAAAGTAGATGTCCTAAATGCTCTATGGTATTCTGGTCCCCACATGAGGTCCATTTTATCATCCGCCAAGTAAAAAAGTATGATCGCAACAAGCTATCCTTAACAATAGTATGTAGCACAAATATTGCAGGGCTTGTTATGTGCCAAAGATTTAAACTTAGCTTGTTCAAATCCTAACCCAAAGTATGAGTAATAATAATGTTAGCCAATCACCACTAAATTTTAACCTTTCAAAGACATGAAGTATGGCTCAATACGCAGAAGACATGCAGAAAGAGATGATAGTGGTGAGATGTACCCGAGTGATCATGTGAGTGTTTCCTGCGTGATCGGTCTGATCTCTCCCTCCTGTGTGACACCACCGAATCAGTATCAGTGTCATCCACTCCATGCCGGCTGCCTGCAGCCTTCGGACTGTGACAGTGAGAAGAGAAAAGAGAAAGAGAAAAATGACAAAAACAGAAAGACTATGAGAATATTTTGCCTATTTTGCATTTTACTGCCAACTGAGATCAGTGAAAAATGCAAAACACAATATGGAAACAAGAATTTACTGAGGAAAACAAAGAAAAGTGTAGGAAATGAAACATACTGGAAGGATGGGGGTCTGGAATCTCCAATGCCTTGGCTTCTCTCGTGAGACGGCGGCCGCTCCGACTGACTCTCAGCCACTGAACATCCATCAGAGTGGGACCCATCTGATGACACCAACTATAAATACACACAAAAACAAAAGTTTTTATTTTCCTCTCCTGAATTAAACCTGGGAAATAATCTCCATTTATTACTTCTGGGGACAGACAGAAATTATTTTATTTTTTGCTGCTTTATCATTGTTTTCTGTATCCATTGACATTTGTAGACAATTATGATTTTTAGAAGAATATTTCAGATCTGATGGTCCTCACAATGCAAGTGAATAGTGACCAGAACTTTGAAGCTCCAAAAAGCACATAAAGGCATCAAAGTAATTCATACATGTCCAGTGGTTTAATATGATAGGTGTGGGTGAAAAACAGATCAATATTCAAGTCCTTTTTCGCTAGAAATTCTTCTCCATGACCAGTAGGGGGCATATGCATGAAGAATGTGAATCACCAAAAACACAAGAAGAATGTGAAAGTTAAAGTGGAGATTGACTGATTATTTATAGTAAAAAATAAATTAAATATTAATCAGTTTCTCAACCACACCTATCATCGCTTCTGAAGACATGGATTTAACCACTGAAGTCTTATTAGGTACTTTAATTCTGACTTACTGTCTGTAATTTTTGGAGCTTCAAAGTTCTGGTCACCATTCACATGCATTGAATGGACCAAAACAGCTGAGAAATGATTCTAAAAATCTTAATTTGAGTTCAGCAGATGAAAGAACATCTGGGATGGCATGAGGGTGAGTAAATGATGAGAGAAATTTCATTTTTGGGTGAACTATTCCTTTAAGCAGACCTTTTTTTTTTTTTCAAAATGCAGAAAAATAAGAAATCTATCAAAGGAGCCAACAATATTAGAACTGCAAGTGTTACAATACCATCTTTCATTAGAAAATATCACTGTCACTGGGAGTTATGCTCCCATTCTTGAACATTCCCTGGATCATTAGCTGCTTCACTGAATGTCATGTGGATGTTAAAGTGTCAAACACGGATCAGCAATCTCCAATACTTGTTAATCTAATCTGCAGTTCCACAGGAGGGCTGAGGAAAGCCATTTGTAACTACCCCGAGTTGCTTAAATTTATCGTATGTATTAACTTGAGTGAGTTTGTCTGTGTGTACGCTGCTCTAAAGAATGAAAAAGATGTTCAATCTTTGTGAATAGCATTTAAATATAAATAAGCCGCTCATACCACAAAGCTTTTGCAAGGTATGCTCAAAGACTTTGATGAGTTACAACAGACTGAAAAACCTTAAGTAGGAATGACTGGCAGCCCCTTTGAAGAACACAAATACAGCCGAGCCAGCACTCAAGAGAATCGGGAATGGGTTGAATTAAAATGCTGATTTATTATGCAAGGAGCACCAGGGAATTGGGATGAGGAGGGCTGGACGGTACTCTATGTGTGGATCGGTGTTCTCACCCAGCAAATCACACGGCCGTTATAACAGGGAAGCTTTGCATTGTCGTCTGTGATTTCCTCCTTGACCACCCTACGAAAAAACAACAGACAAGAAAATGGAAGGAAAAAATCAGAACAGTCAGTTCTTATTTCACAACAATAGCCTCTGTGAGAACTGTGAGAAAGGAAAATCGGCTTTTGATCCTCCAAGTGTCTGGGAATAAATTAGAATAAGTAAATGAGACAATGGCAATAGATGAAAAAGCAAAGAATTACATAAATAAGCATGCACACAAACATGCTCACAGAACACACAAAAGATTATTAAGCTCCAAGCAGAACATATTAAGCATTCTATTGAGCCTTCATTAGATAAGAAACAGATTTGCAAGCCTACTGTATATAAAGTGTAGGGATGGGCATTTTGGTCATTTTGTCTCCTCGACTAATTACTCAAGGGGCAATTACATGTTCATAACTGTATAATAACATGTCTGTCAAACGTCTTTGGCTGCTGCACTGCGTCTTGTTGTTACAGTGTATCATCTATTCATTACTATGGTATGTTACAAAATCATATAAATATAATGCATCATATTTTGTCATTATGTGAAGATTAGCTGCCAGACTCAATGAAAGAATATGCACAATGCACATCTGTCTGGTCTTCCTTCAGATTACCATAGTAATCTTAGTAAGTGCACACCAGTTTTTTCAGTGACTGCCTGAACCGTCGATTTTCAAATCGCAGTTGGTTTAACAGGAGACACCATAATCATCGTTTTGAATATGCGTTTTGAGTCTACTGCCACATGCAGCGAGTGTTCGCTTCTGTGGGGAAAGACGCGATGCTCCATATTGTTGTTGCCCTCTCTGACACGTTTGTGTTTAGTTGTGAGGTAATTGTCACTGGATTTTGAATTAAGTGAAGTCACATCATACGTGATCACTATCGATCCTCGTTTTCACGATCGATTATTTCTGCCATATCAGAGTACTCGAGTTTTGTTTGCTTGTATGTTCATATGTAAAACAGGGATAAAATAACATTGACGACTATGAATACACCAATAAAAAATGTGTGTGCCGATACGATATCCAATTATTTCTAACAACATCTGCCGATACAGTTTTTTCAACTACCTTGTTCTAAATCAATCATAATTAATTAAACGTAAAAAAGATATTTAAATAATATCTATGTCTCTACTTACTAGAGAATATGTATTCTTTCGAATGTGGTCCAATTAACACAATTTCAGTTGGACAAAAGTGTTTACATGGTATTTTAAAAAGACCAATTAGTCTTTAGTCAAATCAAACTTTGAGTGTGTCACAGAGCCAAAATGTTTACACTTTGAGGAAATTAACCATTGAATGGCTTGCAAATTAAGCCAAGATTCGGAAAAGTATTTTAACACAGGAAAATATAATAATTAGCAAATTGTGTGTGATGAGGAGGAGGGTGGGGCCGGCCTGTGAGTGCCCAAGGCCGGCTCCCAATCAGGCTATTCAGCCAAGGAGAGGGAGAAGGCCAAGCCGGATGCGGCAGTTCGGATGAGAGAGAGAGTCACACCCAGCTGCTGTCTGTGTGTGTTTATGTTAAGTTTTCATTAAACAATATTTTGACTGTTCAGCTGGTTCCCGCCTTCTCCTTGCCCATTTTAAACCATGTTACATTGGTGCCGAAACCCCAGGAGGAGGAGGGATCCGCTGTCATGGAGTCCTTGCCACTTCCGTCCGCCCAAAGGAGTAGCTGTCCACCGGGGGACAGAGGAGTCACTGCCGGTCGCCCGGATGCAGAGGAACGGCCGCCGTCTGCGAGTTAAGGAGGGGCTCACTGCCGGCCGCCTGGAGCGGTGGAGCAGCTGCCAGGGGCAAAGGGGCTCACTACCGGCCGCCAGAATGCAGAGGGGCGTTCCATCCACCAGGTGTTGGAGGACTCGCTCTGGTCCTCCCAGGGAGGATCGGCTGTAGTCCGCCAGTGGGTGGAGTGGTCGAGGACCAGGCGATGGCGTGTCTGGGAACCAGCGGGCCATTTTTGTTTTTGTCTCTCTTCTCATGTTAACAATCTTATAAACTTAAAAAACATTATTTCTGTGGTCATCATAACAACAGATGCTGCTGCCCAGAGCGCTTCTATTTAACCCGGAATATTCTTTCAAAACATAAAAGGACCATTTTGATATACATCTAATCAAATCGTGGTCTTTAAAAATGTGTGAGAAAAAAATCTTTGATGTGATCTATTTAATTGAGCTATCATTGGCAGAAGCCTGAGCCAGCCATTCATTTACTTTTTCAGCGGGGAATGGGACGATCAAACTACGACATATTTCATTGGGGAAGGTTGTAAAGCTGCCAGTGCTGAAGTGATCAGGGCATTCCACAGTGACTGCCTGCAGTTGTTCCAAGGCAACATTCTTTCGCCTAATGCAACAGACAGACAGGACAAGAACACTGGCCAGCACTCTAAATGTTACTTATTCAAAAGCTAGGGCTTAGGCTAAACTAAACGTCCAGATAAATCATTAACAAACATTATATAATCCTCAACAGATTAGATAGGTAGCACGAGCAATATGACATTTTTAAACAAAGTTTGAATTATATGCTGAAAATTTTCAACAAATCCAGGGGCCACCATACTATCTCGCCACGGATGAAAAATATTTTAAAAAGGCAATTCTGACTTTATATCTTGCAATTGCATCTTCATATCTCACAATTGCGAGAAATAAAGTCAAAATTGTGATATAAAGCTGCAACTATACCTCGGAGATTAGAAATGTTGCCATTTTTAACTTAATATCTCGCAATTACAACTTTATAAGATAAAAAAGGCAATTTCCGAGGTATAGTTGCAGCTTTATATCACAATTTTGACTTCATTTCTCGCAATTGCAAGATATAAAAATTTGCGATCGTGAGATCATTTCTCACAATTGCAAGATATAAAATCTTAATTGCGAAATATAAAGTTGCAATTGTATCTCAAACATTATGTCTTAATTTCTCTCAATTTATACATCATCTCTCTCTATTTATACCTTACAATTTCTCGATATAAAGTCAAATATGTGCAATATAGTCGCATTTATAACTCGCACTATCTCAGTTGCAACTTTATTTCTCCCAATTCCGACTTTAAAAATCAATTGCGATTTTATGTCTCTCAGTTGTGAGAAATAAAGTTGATATTGCGAGATATAAAGTCGGAACTATACATTGCACATTATATCTCTCAATTTCAACTTTTCTAGAAGTTAAAATTGTGAAACATACTTTTATGTTACATCTATGTATCACACTCTAAAAAAAAAAAAAGTTTAAAAGAAAATGGTTTTATAGGTCTGTCATCGGACTGCTGACTGAAAACAATGGATTTATTCAAAATAACGTTTGAAAATGCAATTAATTAAAGTTATGCAGTTCTGGATGTGACAGACAGGTGTGAAAATGTCCAATGTTTACAGAATAGGTGCCCAAAAGTGTGCACAAGGTCTGCTCGTGGTAATTGTGTTAATGAAGGCCTTGAGAATAAAAAAATAAGAGGTCAAAGTTGAGTTCACAGCGACTACAGAACAGTAGATTGTGGATGGACACTATGTTAACAACCAAGTACACGTCATATATAAATCAAGAAAAACATTACACACGCCACAGTTCTCAAAAAACATAGAATCCTACGTCACTCCGTGAAAAAGTCCTTTGATGGGACATAAGGAAGTTGACCTGCGCATGCGCACAACACAGTCGAGCACGTTCCATAGAATCTTTAGTGAACTTATCAGATGTGCGCTTGAATTATAGGGCGGAAAATAACTCGGGGTGCAAGTTAAATGATTTCGCTTCGGTGAGACTCGCTCTTAAATACTCTGACACTACTGAGGTTTTAAACTTTAGGGAGCGGATACAGCCATTATAAGCGTAAATAAACCCTGAAACCTCGAGTGCTTTTTGTGTAGTCATGGTAATTTTGAATGACGCGGTGGGGTAAATTTACGAGGGACGGACATACAGACCTACCCCAGTGGTCTCCCCCATTCATATAACTATCTAACCACTTCAAGCTAGTGCAGTCAGGCCAAAAGCCATTTTTAAAGTGTACTCCAATCTTAAAATGGATGCCGTCGATAATTTAAAAGCACTTCACTCGTTTCACACACTGTGCGTCCAACACACACAGATATATTATATCAGCCTCATGCCAGTTGATCCACAATCCCAAACATGCGAAGAAAACGTGTTAAAGACGACAATGCATGCAGAACTGTGAGGAAAACTATTGAACAGAGTGCTCACCCAAAGTCATCGTCCATAGATTTAAAGAAAAACTTGTAGCTGGGTTTATTGAGAGCATTTTTCAAGTCCAAAAGGGTGACCCTCTCGGCAGGGATGGGCAGTTTGACCAGGTATGGAGTTTCCTGGTCGTCGAGATGGTAAATAACTTTAGTCTCCCCCATTGCAGACCGCCGGGGAGAAGCGAGCAGCGGTCATCCAGCGCAGGGGGTCCTCGGATGCCCCTCCAGAACGGGGTTCTCGCCGCTTTCACCCGCCAGCTGACTTTTTTTTTGTTTATCCCCTTTCTTTCGTTCCTCGTCTTCCTTCGGAGTTCTCGGGAATCTTCTGTATCATCAGCGCGAATATCCCATGAAGTTCTGGATTTCAAAGGCGATTATCGATCCATAGTCTTATTTCACTGTATTAGAAAGGACAATAAACGGCGAAATGTGTGACAAAGACGAGTATTTCGGTCAGGAATACCGTGGTTTCTCGAAGAGCCTGTCTGCTCTCCTTACTAAGGGTTTGTGTGTTCCTTTGCTTTCATTGAAGCCGACTGCCCATGGAAACGCGCTCCCTCCAGCGGAGGGGGTGGAAGGTGTGAAAAGTTACTTCGTTTCCGCCCCAGGCGTGAAGCGACTTCGATGTGACCCGATACTATCTCGTTTGCTCACTCTCCTCTCAGTGTCCCCATTTACAGAAGCAGACTGCATGAAACTTCACCTAAACTAAAATGCGTTTAAAGGGTAGTAGTACAACAACTTGATCCAGATTTAGAATAGCAGGCATACAAAAATTAAAAGATGTGTGAGGAGTGACTCCAATCAGGCATCCTGAGCAGGGGTGGACTGGGAAAAGAAATCAGCCTGGGATTTTACATAGAAACGTGCATACGGTCGCTATCCTTTTCTACATATTGCCGCCCCCTTTGGCATATCGCGGCGCTGTTTTGTGGCCCGTTCTGAAGTCCGATTTGGCGTCATTTCTGTAGTAATGTACAAGTGGCGTACTTCGTTTCAAAACACTTTAATTTTTGATGGGGGTGGGGAAGGGGCGCTAACACGGGAGGAGTCATGGCAGATTTTGAAAACAGTTTTTACAGATGAAAAACAATGTATTGCTATATTTTATCAATATATATATTTTATTCCAAACAATAGCTCTTTTGTTTGTACTATTGATAACGGCGGGTTCATGATAATACAATGGATTATCAATATTGCCTTTCAGTGCCCCCCCACAGTAAGGGCCCCTGATACTCAGGTCCACCATTACCCCTGGTCTGACACCCCTGACTGGAGTCCTTATCTCATGCAACAGCACTTTCTTTTATACAATTTTGATTTCATAAATTGCAAATTAGGGGTGCCCCGATCGATCGGCCACTGATCTAAATCTGACAATCTTCACCTTAATGGCAGGCATAAATACAGGGGTTAAATAGGGGCGAAATGGACAAATTAGAATGTGATTTGACCGCCCATCTTTTGCTTAGTATTACTTGTAGCCTGAACCATATTTGCTTTCACTGTCAATTTAAAGCCAATCATGTTTCAGCTTTGTAAGAGGGCATCCCAGTCATTGCCTGCCGGTAGTAGTGAAGAAAGCCCAGTGTAAAATGTGAGCGTCAATGAATGCGAGGCAGAGCATGCATGCACAAACTCAAATTCAAAATCTTCTCAGTTCATTTTAACTGTGCTTGCGAGGCAAGTACAGCCAACCAAACTTTCTATAATAAATGCGATATTCTTATATACTACAGAGCAGAGATATTGAATGAAAAGTAAATTTCTACAACGGCATTTGAATGACGCTGAATCCACGTCAAATTCAACAACAACAAAAATAATCTTTAAGAGTGCGTAAAATGCTCACAAATTCACAAAGAAAGAATTGGAGGCAAAAGGCTTTATTTATAAAAATGTCATGTAGTGCAGATATACATATGCAGATCACAGCCACTGAAAAAAAATAACAAAACAAACATTAAGCCAGCAATCACCATCAGAAACACGTGAATGCTGAAAATCTTGTGTAGCAACATATTCATTTCAATTAAACATCAGCTAAGTCTTATTAGTCAAAATATAAAAAGCACAAAAGCATTTCATTTTAAGCCAGTGATAATAAACTCACCTCAGCACAGGTTCTTTAATGCAGGGTCATTTCACTTCGCTAGAAAGGATCACCCTGAAGCTTTTGTGGGCTTTACATACTTTAACAAACAGGAACGTGTTATTAGTATGACTAAGCTTTGTATTTATGGACACAGAACATTATGGATTATACATATTGCTTAATGCACCATTAGTTGTCATTAGTTATTAATGTCCATAACATGGAACTTTTGAAAGGCATGAGAGTAAACACCTTTCAGCAGCCACATCATGTTTTAATGTATGCCTTAGTTGACACCACATTCATCGAATCAGTAATGAACAGGTAACACTTTAAGGCATGATTTAATTAAAATCAGACATGAACACTACAAATCCAGACTTAATAAAAAAAATACAAAAGATAAAACATCCAAAAGGGGCATACCAACGGTCACTGAACCCCATCCATGTTGCTGTAGCAGCCTTCTGTTGCAATGGTCGGTCACCTGAATGATAGAATAGGATTGTCAAAAAAAAAGCACGCAAGCAAAAGAATACATCATGCATAATGGTCGTTTTTATTTTATTTTTGTTCTTGACATAGCACAAGTAAAAAAGGACAAGCATGTCCTCATACAAATTTGGCTATTGCAAGATAATATTGTATGCCTTAGTAGACACCACATTCATCTAATACAAAACGAATGGGCAACACAAAGGCAAGACTCTGGGCACTGGGCATTAAAGGGATACTTCACCCAAAATTGAATAATCTCTTATAATTTACTCAATTTATGCCATACCAGATGTGTATGACTTTATTCTGCCAAACACAATTTTTTTAAGAACATTTCAGGTCTGTAGATTTATACAATTCAGGTCAATGGTGACCAAAACTTTGAAGGTCCAAAAAGCACAATGGCAGCAAAAAATGAATGATAAACAGATCAATATTTAAAGTTCCTTCTTACTATAAATCTCTACCTTTGACCAGTCCCAAACAGTAAGAGTCAATATGCATGAATTCAAATCACGTGGAAGTTTATAGTAAAAGGTCTTCAACAATTTGCCATTTCTCACCCACACTTTTCATATCACTTCTGAAGACATCTTATGGATTACTTTTATGCTGCCTTTGTGCTTTTTATAGCTTAAAAGTTCTGGTCACCATTCACATGCATTGTATGGACCTACAGAGCTGACATTCTTCTAAAAATCTTAATTTGTGTTCTGCAGACGTCATACACATCTGGGATAAAATGAAGGCGAGTAAATTATTTAAGAATTTAATTTTTTTGATAAATTCGTTTTAAGGTGAACATTTGTTTGAATGCATGGATTCAAGCTAAAAACCTTATTGAAATAAATCAAACAGAAAATGCACAAGACGCATGTGTGCATTCAAGGCGTACATTTTAACAGCTTGTTTGTACCGTCGAAAATAATTACTTCTAGCGCCATGCTCTACCAGTTCAACAATAGTTATAGTAAAAAAAGTTTGTAAATAACACTTATACTACGGAATAAAACCCATACAAATGTAATAATAGAATCTATTTTTATAATGCACAAAGACATACCTGCAGTTAAGCACACAATTTATGCTAATGGTCCTCGTGGTGTCAGCATGTTGTTATGTGTTACGTTTCCCACTGGTTTTGATAAACGCTGAGAACAAAAACTAGACAGGACAAATCATTAATTTACCATACAATAAATAGTAGATGGGTTACGTGATCATCAAAATCATACTTAAGTGACGTACATTTAATGCGCTTGTCAGATGCACGAGGTCTTTATAAACGAGCCAACAGATAAGATTTATTGTGCATCTCAGCTACATTCATGTAGCTAAAATAAACTGAAATTCGCTTGTTATAAATAGACTACTATAAATAAAAGTGTACAACGAAACACATCCATGCAATCAAACATTTAGTACACTTACCCATACACTACACCACCAAAAGTGTGCTCGAACAGATCAGTTTCCGCTCATCTCCACGTGTAAAAGAAAGGAAATAAAGCCCCAGTTTAGGAAACAATGAAAATGCCTGACTAAAAATCACAAGCAGCCATACTAGTCAAAAGTTTGGACACACCTACTCATTCTTTATTATTAAAATTTTCCTCATTTCAGAATAGAAAACCATCACCAAAACAATGAAATAACCAAACAAAGTATTGGACAAATGAAGTGACCAAAAAAGTTAAACAAAATCAATCATATGTTTTAGTTTCTTGAAAGTAGCCACCTTTTGCCTAGCATCAGCTCTGAACACTCGACGTTTCATCAATCGATTTTATTAAATATTAACAATCATAAACTGCACTTCACGAACCCATTTTAAAGGGCTAGTTCACCAAAAAATAAAAAGAATCTCTCATCATTTACTTAGCCTCGTGTCATCCCAGATGACTTTCTTTCTGAAGAACATTTTAGATCTGTTGGTTCACACAATGCAACTAAATGGTGACCAGAACTTTGAAGCTCCAAAAAGCACATAAAGGCAGCTTCAACGTAATCTATGTGACTCCAGTGTTTTAATCCATGTCTTCAGAACCGATATGATAAGCGTGGGTGAGAAACATCAATATTTAAGTCATTTGTACTATAAATTCACCTCCCTGCTCTGTAGATTGCAAATTGCCAAAAACAAAAGAAGAAGAATGTGGAAGTGAAAGTGGTTATGTAGTGTATAAAAAGGTGTTCAGCAGAAGAAAGAAAGTCATACACATCTGGGACGGCATGAGGATGAGTAAATGTAAATTTTTGGGTGAATCATTCCTTTAATATGCAACTGTATTGTAGGAGTTCCTGTTTATTATCTTTTTCATATTAATAATGTAGTTTTGTAATGAAATCCATAAGTGGACACAATTTACATTTGTTTTACAATTATTTAAGCACAAGCTTTTAAAACAATTTTTTTAAGTGAAAATAATTAAGTGAATGGGGACAATTTTTGGAGGGTTTAAAGGCAGAAATGTGAAGCTTATAATTTTAACAAAGCACTTACATTAATTATTCTGTTAAAAATAATTTATTGTTTGAGCTGTGAAGTTGTTTAAATTGTCATTTTTACAGTCATTTTAGGGTTTACAGTGTTATGTCGTCAAGGTAACAAAGTTGTAAAATTGGATATAACTTTACCCAGAAAGGGTTAGTAAGCGATTTTATCACACTAAAAATCATGTAAATACGCATATTGTTCATTTCTTGTGGCTATACTTCAGAAACAGTGAGAATTTTTATGTTTATGGATTGGTCCCATTCACTTCCATTGTAAGCGCCTCACAGTAACCTCGATTTTTGCTTTTTTTTAATCAAGAGGAGGGAAAAGTTAAAATTTTGTTTTAGTGGTTATCAATATTATGCCACAAATGCTGTCGATTGAGCTTCACTTGTATTCAGTCAAGTGTGTGCAAACATTTGACTGGTAGTGTATATTAAACTAATCATCTCATCATTATTAAAGAGTTCTCTGTTTTTGTAATAAATAACACAGTACAGCCATTGCCAAAAGTATTGGCAGTGACATACATTTAGTGTTTTGCAAATTTTTCTGCTTCATTTGTTGTGGTGTTGATTCACATTGTGTCTAGATTATTGTGTAGAGTGATCAGATGCATTTTAAATAATTGCAAAAAGCTTAATTGGCCAAATTTTTTTTACTTTAATCACAAAAACCCAAATTTCACTTTTTTTTGGTCCTGGCACAAAATGGCCAGCCAACATAATTTCACTAATCATATTAGCAGCATTTGGGAAAGTGTGAACAAGTACTAATCAGGTGAAATCACCCTATCATTCTGATTGGATTATAAGAGAAGACTGATTTCTATAAAAGGAGGGAAGATCACGTTCTTGTTCGCAATGGTTACCTCTAAAGAAAGCTATACAGCCATCATACCTTTGCACCTGAGACCCGTAGTGACAGATTAATTGACAGCTGCTGTCACACTCTAAAATGGAGAGTGACTGGAGTGACGCAAGTAACTTTGCCACGGAGCGGTCTTTTGAAGTCGAGGACCTTTCTCCCCCACCTTCACCTGAAGTGGAGGAGGGTGAATTGTCTGTGGACACAGGGCCGGAGCCATATCAATTCGAGCCGCTGGCTCAAACTGCAGTTTTAACTCCCTGTTGAGCATCCGAGTGCGCATTGACCTTCACTCGCGTGCAGGAAAAACAAACGAAACGCTGTTCAGTGATGTTTAACCTTTTAGCAGGATTTTTATTTAGCAAGCTTCACTTGAACATAACATCAGTTAGCTGTTCTCTCAACTTAGAAGAATGTGACGTAAAGCGTAACGTCATCATGTACAAAACCATATACCTCCAAATAAAACTATACAGGTAGTCAATACCGTAATACAATGTATAAGGGTGCAATACGTTTAACACTCCCGCATCGCGAACACGCGTTTGTCGGCACCAGAGGATTAACTTTAGCCTAACCATAAATTGTGATTCAAATATATATGATCACTCACCTCAAGACGCCGCTGAGGTGGTGGAGTCCATGCAGGAGGAGCAGCGTTTGGCACTGCGTCGCTTTTCAGCGCGAGCTGTTTGGAGAAGGCCATTTCCACCTCCATTGCGTTGGAGAAGCAATCCCGCGTAAAATGCAGTTTGCACACTCCTACAGCTCTAGGCGGGAACTCACGGTCTTCCAGAACAAGGACGTGCAACCCCTGGCGCCTAATTTCCAAGTCTATATGGAAAGCAATACAGTCCAGCAGTGCTGTTGCAACCAGCAACATTACACCTACGTACCATCCTGACCACTGTACTAAATACAGATAATCTACGCTAACTTGAAGCTATCCTAACTGACGCAATACTATGCTACTAACTAACTATGCTTCTAACAATACTACACTAACAAATATGCTAATTAACTACCTAGGCTACACGAAATAATCTAAATAACTATATAAATGCTATGCTAAATAGATGCTAAAATACTCTATCCTGATCGTTTTCAATACTCGCAATTCCAACTCCTGACTCGCTACAGTGGTTTTGACGAAACGAGATGGTTTTTATACTGCCATGGGCGTGGTAGCTCATATCAAGGGCGTGGTGAGCTGGAACATGCTTACGTCAGCTGTCACTGCTTATGTCACGAAGTACCGCAAACAGCCAATAGGAAAATTCAACTGCAGTAGCCACCGTTCAACCTGAAGAGGGCAGCACTCAGACGTTTTACACCATATATTGTAGAATTAAAACACTTTATACACAAATGTCAAAAAAATTACTTGAATCAATGACCAGTACTAATAAAGCCCCATTCTTACAGATCATTAACTAAAAAAAGTTGGTTTAGGGTTTAGTTACCCTTTAAAACTTAAGAAATGCTTCTCAATGTTTTCCAGTATACCATAGAAACCTGTGAACAAAATAATTTTAATTTAAAATAAAAACACATATGTCACTGCCAATACTTTTAAATGTATGCTCTTAAAATAACACCTTTGGTCCATTCATCTTTTAATTGAGTATAGTCGGACTTTTATTTTGAAATCACAATTTCAGGGCTGCCATCTTGTAGCTGAATTAAGTTGATGCAGTCGCAACATGAATTATTGATTAAATCCCGTCCCGAGTTATTTAAATCCCAAGACACTCCCATCTACAGTCAGACTTCGACCTGTCAACAACACCCAAGACATCAGAAAGACCTTCAAAGACCACCTTTAGACCATCGGGGAGCACAACGGCATTAAAGCACAAGTGTAAGAGGCTATTTAGTGTGTTTATATGTCTTTATGTGTGACCTAAAGATAGATAACAACCAGCGAGTGTTTCCTGCTTTCTTGACATATAGCTGGCCTAAAACGAAGCAATAAAGGGTTCATTTATTGTCTAACGTGCGCCTGACAAGGGATCAGAGATCAAGCTCTCTGGTTAAACAGTTCCACTGTCCCTTTTGGAGATACCCCTGCTCATAACCCATCATGTATCATACATACACCTCCTATAATATCTGTATTTATCTTTGATCCTCTTGCCTCGGCTTGCACTACATTTATTTGACAGAAATGTACTGCATTGTAATGCATGCCCAATGCCACTGAACCTATTACTATTCTTGTAATTGCAATGCACATTGGCACAGCAGGGTCTGCTGTTAATAATAGTATGCGTGCTACAGCCCTTGGGAGGATTCATTCTCACTGTGTGCTGCTCGTTACGAGACTAGGTTTCGTGTTCGTGTTAGCTTTATAACCTAGATTGCTGGATCTATCTACTTTGTTTATCTCTGCCAGATCTCTAAATTGTGTCCTATGTAGATGTGTCAGTTTTTGTGTCACTGGAGATGTCGTGTCCAGGGCACATTCCCCACCTTTCACTTGATTCACTCATGCATTCACCCTGATAAGAGTCAGGGCTCTGTGTTCAGACAAAGGAATTATAGGAATGAGTCTGTGGAAGGATTCAGACAAGGTCCGGATGGGCTCTTCCTGACATGACCATGTTTCTGTTGGGCTGAGCACTGTTTTTTATACTCCGTTTTTGTTTTACTATTGTTTTGCCTCATCATGATACACTTATGTGAAATTTTTACTGGCAGTTTATTGCTCCTTAATGCTACAGATAAACCGATAAATCGGTTGTACCGATTAATCAATGCTCTTGCAAAAGTCACTGAAGCGCATTTACATGCACGTTCTTTCTTGCACCAATTTTGTTTAATAAGCCAAATAAGTTTTTTTTTTTTTTTTTGCCCATTACACTGATTTTCCGTTGCATGTAAACACCTTTACGCCATTCTTACCAGCTTATCTAATGTGCATGCCTCTTCAGAGTTTGACGTTAAAAGCATAGAATAACGCAATTACTTTAAATATCACATAAACACAAATTTCTTGCTTTGTCAGATTTCTTAAATAAGCTTTCTTTTGGGAGTAATCAGCATATTGGTGTGCATGTAATTGGGCTCAATGTCAATTTGTTATTTTTTTTTATTCTGCTAAAATGGTTTGGTTCTGCAGTATAACAGTGGCCTCTAGAGGTGATATAAAACAATCACTGACGCCTTGAGGGGATTTGCTGTATCTTAGTCTTTCATTGTTGACAACATTCATCCACACATCCACATCTTATCAAGTGTTTTAAATTGAAGCGAGGCAGAGCAAAATAAAATGCGACAATGTAGCAATGTACCCCGTCAGCACATGCATTATGTGTGCACAAACATAAATCCATATCCTCATTAAACCTCATCTGGTCAAAATATATAATATATATATAGAAGTTGAAGTTTACATACACTTAGGGTGAAGTCATTAAAACTTCACAGATTTAATATTAGCAAACTATAGTTTTGGCAAGTCGTTTAAAACATCTACTTTGTGCATGATACTTTGTTGGAGTAAGTTTTCCAACAGTTTTTTTTACAGACAGATTGTTTCACTTTTAATTGAATATATCACAATTCCAGATGGTCAGAGTTAACTGTGCCTTTCAGCAGCTTGGAAAATTCCTAAAATAATGTCAAGTCTTTAGGCAACTCGCAAATTAGCTTCTGGTAGGCTAATTGGAGTGATTTGGAGGTGCACTTGTGGATGTATTTTAAGGCCTACTTTCAAACTCTGTGCCTCTTTGCTTGACATCATGGGAAAATCTAAATAAATCAGCCAAGACCACAGAAAAAAAAACTGCGGACCTTCACATGTCTGGTTCATCCTTGGGAGCTACACTATATGGACAAAAGTTTTGGGCCACACATCTTAATCATTGAATTCAGGTGTTTCATTCAGTCCCATTGCCACAGATGTGAAAACAAGCATCTAGCCATGCAGTCTGCCTTTACAAACGTTTGTGAAAGAATGGATTGTTCTAAAGAGCTCACTGAATTAGAGCGTGGGACTGTAATAGGATGCTACTGTTGCTACATGTCTACAAAATATTCCACAAACAACTGTAAGTGGTATTATTGCAAAGTGGAAGCGTTTAGGAACCACAGCAACTCAGCCACAAAGTGGCAGACCATGTAAAGATACAGAGTGGGGTCGGCAAGTGCTGAGGCGCATAGTGCGTAAAAATTCTCCAACGCTTTGTTGACTGCAGAGTGAACTGCAAAGTTCCAGACCTCCTCTGGTATTAACATCAGCACAAAAACTGCACCGGGAGCTCCATGGTATGGGTTATAGTATATTTTTCAATATTCTAGTATGTTTTTATATCAAAGTACTTATACGAGTTTCCTGGCCTTTGTGTGACCCAGGAGAGAGCATATGAGGTTACTAAAAGTGTTGATGCTGCAGAGGACAAAAATAGCACTCAGCTGTAACAAAATAACGAGGCTAAGGACCTTGAAGATAGACTAAAGCCAAGTTTCTACCAGTAAAAAGATATCAAAAGGCTCTGTTAGGTAATGGTGGCAAATAGTATCCATTGGTTACAAAAATAACGAAGGGGCACAGAAATGAGGTAATGCAAGATAACAAACTGTATAGAAGATGAGGTTTTGGACTAAGACAGTCAGAACGGACAGCTGACCGGTTCAATAAACTACAACTTTGGCATCTGGAACTCAAGACTCAGAGAGCTTTCTTACAACTTAAAGAGATTCATCATGATAAAACAGTGCTACAAGGAGACAAGAAGAACAGCTGATCATCCTCGCAGTGGTAGACCACGCATAACGACACCTGCACAGGATCAGTACATCCGAATATCACACCTGCGGGACAGATACAGGATGGCAACAACAACTGGCTGGACTGAGGGCTTGTAGTCCTGTTGTAAGGCAGGTCCTTACCAGACAACACTGGCAACAACGTTGCCTATGGGCACAAACCCACCTTCACTGGACCAGACAGGACTGGCAAAAAGTGCTCTTCACTGAAGAGTTGTGGTTTTGTCTCACCAGGGGTGATGGTCGGACTCTCGTTTATCGTCGAAGGAATGAGCATTACGCTGAGGTCTGTACTCTGGAGCGGGATCTATTTGGAGGTGGAGGGTCCGTCATGGTCTGGGGCAGTGTGTCACAGCATCATCGGACTGAGCTAGTTCTCATCGCAGGCAACGCTGTGTGTTTCAGGGAAGACATCCTCTTCCCTCATATGGTACCCTCCTTGCAGGGTTATCCTGACATAATCCTCCAGCATGACAATGCCACCAGCCATACTGCTCGTTCTGTGTGAGATTTCCAGCAAGACAGGAATGCCAGTGTTCTGCCATGTCCAGTGAAGAGACCGGATCTCAATCCCATTGAGCACGTCTGGGGCCTGTTGGATCATGGGGGTGAGGGCTAGGGCCATTCCCCCCAGAAATGTCTGGGAATTTGCAAGTGCCTTGGTGGAAGACTGGTGGAACATCTCACAGCAAGAACTAGCAAATCTGGTGCAGTCCATGAGGAGGAGATGCACTGCAGTACGTAATGCAGCTGGTGGCCAAACCAGATACTGAATGTTACTTGTGATTTTGACCCCCAATTTGTTCAGGGACACATTATTCCATTTCTGTTAGTCACATGTCTGTGAAACTTGTTCAGTTTATGTCTTAGTTGTTGAATCTTTTTATGGTCATACTAATATTTCCATGTTAAGTTTTCTGAAAATAGAAGCAGTTGAAAGTGAGAGGACGTTTATATAATTTGTTTTGATCACCTCAGACTTCATTATTTTAATTGCTTTTTCATTTCGTTTATGGTGCAATTTGAATTTAGAAATGTATTTGATTTTACGTTAATAAATATTTAAATAAATTCGATTTTTTTTTTTTTTTTTTTTTTAGATTTTAATTTTTTTAATTAAATCACTAAAGCAAGAATATTCACAAATCCCTCAGCCTGTGGGTTGCTGATGTAATTGGATATTATGATATATATATATATATATATATATAATTATCGTGAAGGAGGGAACAAAACTAATTTATTCAAACACATGATGTATTTTCTCAGACAACTAAATACACGACCGGTAGAGAATGCACAGATGAAGTAGGTTCTTTGCCAAAGAGATGTTGCCCTTCACAACTGTTGCAAAGCCATATTTCAAAAAGTTGAACAACACACATTTTAATTGCACTAATACTGGTGTTAGTCAGTTTCCTGTGGAGTCTTTTTTTTTTTTTTTTTTTTCTGCGACCTACCGACCAATCAAAACTTGGTCGACCAAGACTCTTCTCATCGACTAATGTTTGGTCGACTATTAGGGGGAAGCCCTAATGTACAACACCGATGCGTGCAAGTGACATTTACACTATGTATCATTTACACTGTTGTTTTGTCTGAAAAGTCTTAGAGAGCCTGAATGGAGGCCCAAGGTTCAGGACGGCTGTCCAGAAAGAGAAAGAGAGAAGGATCTAATGGAGAAGCAGTAGAGGGCGAGAAACCCCTGAAGTTCAAGCGGTGCACTGTGGTGAGTGGGATAAAGGTGAAATAGTATGAAGGTGTGTGTGTGTGTTCAGATTAGAGATCTAAGTTTCTCTAAGTTTCTCATCCCTCAGGGTCTGAAATACCCAGCTCCATATGCAGACGAGCTTGAGTCAATGGAAGATAAGCCATATCAGCGCGTTACCATGGAGGAAGCTCGCAGGGGCACTGCACGTAAGTTGTTACCAGCTCCTTCCACAAATGCTGTCAGATATGCACACTAGGCAACTACATGCTACTTTCATTCTCTGACAACATGACAACGTTTTGTCAATTACTTGTCAGTGCTATACACACCATATTACTCTAGCTGTTGGAACTTGGCAGTGCGATACTGCAGAAATGGTCTTTTGAATGACAAATCGCTTATTCTATTCCTCATTTGTTAGTCACTTTGGATAAGAGCATCTGCTAAATGGCTAAATGTAAATGTACTGTACCACAGCATGCTTGTGAGGGAATTTCTTATCTATGAGCACTTTTGATCCTGTCGACATTTAGAAAACATACCTTCCAAACTCTCAATAGTTTATTTAATTTGTCTACTAACAATGTCCAACAGTGGACATAAAAAATGACAGTGGTCATTTATTTTTATTTTTATTTTTTTTTTAGGTAATTACAGCAGTGCTGATTTAGGGTCATACAGCTCGATTGTTCAATGAACAAGTACATTTTAAAAAAATTTGAAAAACTGAGTACGCGCATAAAAACGCATTTGTGCATGGAACTACGTTATTACGTGACCGATCAGAATCTGCCGTTGCTGGTTCAAAAGTAGTGTCATTTCCACTACATCTTAAATTATGTATTGATGTTTTTGTAAGAAAACTGCTAATTTTTTTGTCTTGCTAAGGCTAATTCATAGCTAGCATTTTATGTATTCAAATACACACAGTACAAACAAATGCCTTCTCACATTGTGTCATATTTTATCTCAAGGATGATCATTACTGCCACTTTTGTTGACTTAGTAAACAAGAACACAAAGTTTTGTTGATTTCACTCTTTCTTGAGGTTATCTTAGTTTTCAGAATGAAAAATTAGGAAACAGTGGGGATTAAGGCGCCCCTTATGGAAAATGTGCTTTCATTATGGTCTCAAAATGTATCAAAATTGAAAAAATGAATGTATTTTTATTGAATATTTATGAAGCTAAATAATTTATGATAAAAGAAATAATAAAAGAAGGTTGATTTTATTCAAATTATTATTTCTTTTTTTTAAAAGATGTGGTATCTTGTAGATATAGGGGTAATAGATATAGTACAAAATTTGTCAACCAATATTAATACTTTGGAGACAGCCAGATACTTTTTTTGAGTAACAAAATAAGCGAACGTTTATTCAAAATAACCAATAATTAATCAAATACCCCATTGTACCCAAATATTTGTATGATGAATTTTCATACTTCTATACATAAAAGGGAATTTGAAAAGTAACAAAAAAATAAATAATGAAGACATGAAAAAATAAAACTTTTTCCTTTAGTAGTTTAATATTTAGTAGTTGCTTTTATGCCATGAAAGCTGATTGCCTCTTTTCTCCTGTTAGCTGAAAGGCCTGTGCGAGTGTACGCTGATGGTATCTTCGACATGTTCCACTCAGGACATGCCCGCGCTCTCATGCAGGCCAAATGCCTTTTCCCCAACACTCACCTCATTGTAGGCGGTAAGTATAGTTAAAATAATATTGCTTTTGTATTGATCAAAGAGTTTTTGTATATAGCTTAGTATAATGTTTTTTTCTTTTTTTTTTTTTTAAGTATAATTGTTCATTTTAAAGGTGCTGTAACAATTGTTTTAATACCACACATAAAATGTCCTTACATCCAGAAAGTTGCCCACTGCAGAGCTATTGAACTAGGCTTCTGTATACTGACATTGAGAATTGAGCACAGAGCACGTTCATTTCAGAGCTGTATTTAGCACCGCTTCCAACTTTATTCAGTGTGCAGCGATGACCTCACACACAAGTTAAAGGGCTTCACTGTCATGAACGAGGACGAGCGCTATGATGCAGTTAGCCACTGTCGCTATGTGGACGAGGTGGTCCGGAATGCTCCATGGACTCTCACGCCCGAGTTCCTCACAAAGCATCGGGTAAGAAGACCCTTTAATATAATTAAACAAACCCCTTTAGCCCTGACTATATTCATAATATAACACAGAATCAAGTTCCTTATTGCTTCTATGAAATTGTTACTACATATTATAATATGAAAATACAAAAGTTTTCATGAAGTTTCATGTTTCTGATGAAGGACTGTGTTTTGATACCTCAGATTGACTTTGTGGCCCATGATGACATCCCATACTCATCAGCTGGCAGTGATGATGTTTACAAGCACATTAAAGAAGCAGGTGAGGAGGGGAAATAGTTTTTAAGGCTTGATGCCAGGAAAATTGTTGGATTGGAATTGTGTAGCAAAGTGTGGGAATATTGTAGGGTGAAGGTTTGTGGGTTTAAACCCATTGCAAGACTTTACTAATCATGAATTGTAACTATTGTGCTCTTGAGCAAGGCACCTTGTAATAAGTGCTCTGCAAGTTGCTCTAAATACAGTGAGGAAAATAAGTATTTGAACACCCTGCTATTTTGCAAGTTCTCCCACTTGGAAATCATGGAGGGGTCTGAAATTGTCATCGTAGGTGCATGTCCACTGTGAGAGACATAATCTAAAAAAAAAATCCAGAAATCACAACATATGATTTTTTAACTATTTATTTGTATGATACAGCTGCAAATAAGTATTTGAACACCTGTCTATCAGCTAGAATTCTGACCTTCAAAGACCTGTTAGTCTGCCTTTAAAATGTCCACCTCCACTCCATTAATTATCCTAAATTAGATGCACCTGTTTGAGGTCGTTAGCTGCATAAAGACACCGGTCCACCCCATACAATCAGTAAGAATCCAACTACTAACATGACCAAGACCAAAGAGCTGTCCAAAGACACTAGAGACAAAATTGTACACCTCCACAAGGCTGGAAAGGGCTACGGGAAATTGCCAAGCAGCTTGGTGAAAAAAGGTCCACTGTTGGAGCAATCATTAGAAAATGGAAGAAGCTAAACATGACTGTCAATCTCCCTCGGACTGGAGCTCCATGCAAGATCTCACCTCGTGGGGTCTCAATGATCCTAAGAAAGGTGAGAAATCAGCCCAGAACTACACGGGAGGAGCTGGTCAATGACCTGAAAAGAGCTGGGACCACCGTTTCCAAGGTTACTGTTGGTAATACACTAAGACGTCATGGTTTGAAATCATCCATGGCACGGAAGGTTCCCCTGCTTAAACCAGCACATGTCAAGGCCCATCTTAAGTTTGCCAATGACCATTTGGATGATCCAGAGGAGTCATGGGAGAAAGTCATGTGGTCAGATGAGACCAAAATAGAACTTTTTGGTCATAATTCCACTAACCGTGTTTGGAGGAAGAAGAATGATGAGTACCATCCCAAGAACACCATCCCTACTGTGAAGCATGGGGGTGGTAGCATCATGCTTTGGGGGTGTTTTTCTGCACATGGGACAGGGCGACTGCACTGTATTAAGGAGAGGATGACCGGGGCCATGTATTGCGAGATTTTGGGGAACAACCTCCTTCCCTCAGTTAGAGCATTGAAGATGGGTCGAGGCTGGGTCTTCCAACATGACAATGACCCAAAGCACACAGCCAGGATAACTAAGGAGTGGCTCTGTAAGAAGCATATCAAGGTTCTGGCGTGGCCTAGCCAGTCTCCAGACCTAAACCCAATAGAGAATCTTTGGAGGGAGCTCAAACTCCGTGTTTCTCAGCGACAGCCCAGAAACCTGACTGATCTAGAGAAGATCTGTGTGGAGGAGTGGGCCAAAATCCCTCCTGCAGTGTGTGCAAACCTGGTGAAAAACTACAGGAAACATTTGACCTCTGTAATTGCAAACAAAGGCTACTGTACCAAATATTAACATTGATTTTCTCAGGTGTTCAAATACTTATTTGCAGCTGTATCATACAAATAAATAGTTAAAAAATCATACATTGTGATTTCTGGATTTTTTTTTTTAGATTATGTCTCTCACAGTGGACATGCACCTACGATGACAATTTCAGACCCCTCCATGATTTAAAAGTGGGAGAACTTGCAAAATAGCAGGGTATTCAAATACTTATTTTCCTCACTGTATATGCACAATAACTACTTGCTTAATTAGTCCACTAATCTTTTTATTTTGGGATTCTACAGGAATGTTTGCACCAACCCAACGGACCGAGGGCATTTCCACCTCTGACGTCATCACACGAATCGTTCGAGATTACGACGTGTATGTCAGACGGAATCTTCAACGTGGCTACACCGCAAAAGAGCTCAACGTCAGCTTCATCAATGTATGTGCTCTTTTATGATTTCAGTTTTATTTATTTATTGGCATCACATGATCTCAAATTCAAGACTAGCTTGTCTTCATCAAGGAATGCTATGTTCATTAAAGCTACAAGATAAATGATTGGTTGTGCTTTATTTCCTTGTCCTATGATGCCCAGGAAAAGAAGTACCACCTTCAGGAGCGTGTAGATAAGGTGAAGAAGAAGGTGAAGGATGTGGAGGAGAAGAGTAAAGAGTTTGTTCAGAAGGTGGAGGAGAAGAGCATCGACCTCATCCAGAAATGGGAGGAGAAATCCCGCGAGTTCATTGGCAACTTCTTGCAGATGTTTGGACCGGAGGGAGCGTTGGTGAGCCACTTAGTAACAATAGTAGCAATAGAGCAATTTAGCTATAGTTCTGTTCCAGAACTTGTTGGTCTATGTTAATGTGCTAGATGGACATTTTTTACCATTCCAGTGCATCTGACTGTTTTTTCCCACCTAGCACCATGAGTGCCTTGATGACACAACACTTCTACTTACAATAAAAGTATATTTATACTTAATATTAATTTCTCAGCTGCCATTTTGGAAGGACGCTATGCATCACTTTCACACGTTGTTGCACTGCGAAATGTGTCAGGCAAGTATACGTCGCATTCTCAGGCTGCATCCGAAAACTAAGGAAGCTGACTTGGTGCCTTTCTGGCTACCTAATCAGTTAATGGCTTTACCAAGAGTATATTTGTAAGCCTCTTAAGGAAACTGGTCTCAGAACAGCATGAAAGGCAGCTTATTTTCATCCTGCCTCCAAAGGCAGCATTTTCCAGCATAAGGATGCAGCCACAGTGTTGCCTCAAGGGCCGCTACAATGGCCATTAGCATACTCTTCTACAGTCTTCTTCTATCATCAGTTTTCTCTGTCAAGTTAACTACTGTAGTTACAGATTTGTTGCCACCATTTACTGTTGGTTGTTTCATGTAGACTGCTCAAGACACTATTACACTAACAGGCTGACACAAAATTAGAGTCTTGAAACCAAGCTTAGACTAGATGTACTTGGATGACTTGGATCAGTTACGTCACAAACATCCATTGCTTCACATTAAGGTTTGTTGCTGGCCCTCTTTTCATCTTCCTCTCTAACAGAAGCACATGCTGAAGGAAGGTAAGGGGCGTATGCTACAGGCCATCAGTCCGCGGCAAAGCCCCAGCAGCAGTCCCACACGAGAACGGTCCCCTTCCCCAACCTTTCGTCTGCCCTTCTTCACCAAAACCTCCCCTCCCCCCTCCCCTTCCTCACATCACAGCAGCACCCTGGCCAGCAATACCTACACCACCCGTGGACATGCCATCAGCGAGGATGAGGATGACGAAGATTAGCCACAGCACTCCATGCGTCTGTCTTCCAATACTGGCAATCCGACCTCAGAAACCAAGCAATCCCTAAACACTCAATCGCTTTGTGTATTTTTGCAGAGGGTTATAATGGAGCACACAGAGGTCACGGTCAGACCTTTAGAGGTTCTTGTGTAGAATGTATTGAGCATAAGTCAGTTGCAGACTGTGCAGGTTTTGGACATTATCCGTGATGAGATGCGATTATATAAATTTTAGCATCACGTCTTGAAATATGCAGGATTGGCAGGGGCTATTTTGTGTTTTAGAATGAGTGTACATGGTATTAATACATTTTATTTTTGCTGCAGGGTTCACAGTTCAGCTTCCTTATTATTTAAACGGTCTTGTCTTATAATATATAATCGTTAGACATCTCATAGGCAATGTTGTATTGCCTGGAATGGGCAAGATTGACGAGCAATGTCACTGCAACTCTTTCCGCAAGGCACTATTTGCACAATCGTGTTTCGCAGGCACGTTCTTTATACAAGAGTTAAAGATATAATTGAAAAAAAGGGTTATTTGTTTATAGTCAATGATGTTGTGGTTAATAATTATGAAAAAAAATAATTGAAATGAAAGAGGTGAAAGACATCAAGCATGACTTTGATTGGACAGTACCAACGATGTAAAATGAAGCTTGCTCGGTTGAATGACCTTTTGGGTATTTTGTGTCATGCTTAGGGACTTTTAACAATTAACATACACAGATGGTCAAACTTTAAATGATCTTTTTTTGAAAAAAGGTTTAGTTGTAGTACTGTAAGAAGAAAGTAAATGGCATTTACCATTTTTATGTACTTTCATTACAAAACAAGGCCCTTGTCATCTGTCACTGTGAATGAAAAAGCTTTTTAGAATCAACTTCTTAAGTTCAGTTTTAAGGGCTATAGTTTTCCAAGCCCAGTTTAGTTGAGCTTTTTAACTGATGCTTGAATATTTCTTTTAGCCAAGGCTTATACATGATATGGTTCTGTGTAATTATTCTTATGTCTTTTATGGTCAAACAAGTGGAACTACTGATAACTAAGAAATGAAATGAAGGAATATTCTAGGTTAAATACGACTTAACACCACAGATGCTGTCGATTACCAAAGAATCCAATTTCGTATTGTCCCTCAGTTTGTAAAAACAAACAAAAAACTGTATTTACATGCTTGCAAAGGGGCATGGATGGGACAAACAATGATTTTAGATGGATTTGAGTCTTTTTGTTTTTACAAACTGAGGGACGAGTAGTATTGCAGTAATCGACAGCATCTATGTCATTCAAGCTGATAAAATTGCATTTAACATGGAACTTCCTCATAGCTTTGTCAAATTATTTATGTACACCTATGGATCGCAAAGGTCAGATGTAGACAGTATGTTTAAAATGAGATTGTACCACCAGTGATTTTGATATCTGTTTTTGTCTTTCATAATTTGATGGATGGCAGAGGCGAAACAAACTGCTGTCCAGACTTGCAAATCTGCAAATTGTTGTTCAAAGCTTCACTTTCAGATGGTAATGTCTGTTTTCCAGCCTCTGACTTTTCCTTTGCACAAATTAAGTTGGACGAGGAGAGGATTTTCTTATTTCATTAACTTTGCCCTCCCCTATCCTGTAAGATTTTGATTGTGCAGGATGTCATAACAGAAAGGCAAATAAATTGTCTGATGTAAAAGAAAGTGTTTTTTTTTTTTTTTGTATCTACTTCGCACTCAAAATGTTAAAAACAGCATAAATTGTGCTTACTATTTCTGCAATATATAGTATGTATACCGGGCACAGTATACATATTTTCAGTATGCATCCTCACGCAGCCTACTGCATTTGCCATAATGTGCAGTTTTCAACAAAGCACACTGCATAGAATACTGTATTCCACAATAGAATGCACTCAGCCTTCTATTCCCATGATGAATAAACCAGAAGTTATTACAGGCATGATTTTTAATCTTTATTTTGACATTTGATGGACCTGACCAAGATTAAGGGTGAAGTGAGTAAATGTTCAAACTCTTGCTCCCATCCCAGCTTGTGCAGAGAGATAAATCAGGGAATTTGTAGGTTGATTTCCATGAAAAGTTTAAGCATTGTGACCATATTGAAACATTGCTTCGTCCAGCAACATTGAGAACTATCTGCTTCTCTGACCAATGGGGAAAGTGAATTATTGAATATTTTCAGTTTAGAAATTATCCACTTCATCAAGACATTTTTACACAAAATTAAAAATGCAAAAGACCCGTATTAATTTCGAAGACAACTGAAATTGAAATAAATCACGACACCACAGTGCTTTTCTCATTATATATTTATACTGAACTAGATTGTCACAGAGAGAGATACTGACAAAATGACCAATATGAGAATTACTACAGACAAAACGGACCATACTGAAGCAGAAAGCTGTGTGGATGATATGTAATAAGACCAATTACATCAAATCGGGATGTTGGGGTTTATAGATATACACTGCAGAGACATTAATGGAGACCACCCACTCTGGTCTTAACCAAGTGAATCTCTCAGCTCTCCACTGGATCTGTTCATTACAGCACTTGTACAAACAAATACAGGATACTAGATTTCACATTTAGCACATTTTAGTAATTTGTCATTTTAATTCGCCCACAAATGTTGAGTGAAACATGGTAAATATTTATAGGACAGATAACGCTGGTCCCTCTGCTCAGTGGCTCATTAGCATCGTGTCTCATAGATTCCGCTGCGTCCGATGTATCGCACCCATTTAATGACATCATGGTCACTGTAGTTCAGTTTTGACTCGAATACTTTCAGGTAACGCACCTTCAACCCAGAGGGTGCAAAAGGAACCTGAGAGAAAGGGAGGAAATGGATGAAATACTGTACGTTCAACATATGAAAAGAGGTCAAATGTGTCTGGCACTTTCCACGAATTACAAATTGGTGTCCAATTAACTTAAAGCGATTTTATGCACAAATCCCATGTTATTTGGAGTGAGAACTACTAAATAAGTTAGATAAACTTATCTAACATTAACAATACACCAAATTTCTGTTACTTGCAACCCTCTAACACATTCTGGCCTATTTTTTTTTTAAAGATGGATGAATAGATTATTGAAGGAAAATGAAATTACAAAAGCAGGGTTTCAATCTGTATTTAAACACGTACCAATGAAGTATCGAAGGGGAACTAATTTAAGTACAAACCCTGTTTTTGTACTAAGTTCCATCTTAAGATATGGGATTGCTCAATAAACAACCAGCAAGAACAACACCTCAATCAACGCACCTCAAAGTTCATGGAAATGGGTGGACGGGCCCACTTCTTCTTATCGTTAGTAGGCAGCAGCTCAATCTCAGCACTAATCTGAGACTCCTTCATTCCTGCCATGCGTTTGATCCTGAGGAGACAGAAGATGAGCATGACATAAACATACATGCAAGAACTGGAGAGTGCTGGTCAGGAGGTTGAAAGAGGTCCATGAAGACTTACTTCCACACAATGGCGTTCTCACTGGCCTTGTACTTGGCTTTTCCTTTCATACAGATCACCTGCACTCCACTAGTGTTCAGAGGTGTTGGAATGCGCACCTGTTCAAAACAATCACTATTTAAAAAACAAAAACAAAAAAAAAAAAAAACAGCAATCATCTTAAAAACTTGTTTGTAAGCAAATGGAAATGTGTTCTCCTCTGCACGTGACAGATGTGCATCAGTTAAAAAAGAACTAAAAAAGAATTTAGTCAAAACAGACTTAACATCTGCTCCATTTCTTGAAATGGAGAGAAAAAAAAAAAAAAAGAAATACAAATTGTCACATCAATGAGTGCAAAGATAACTTAACATGGCTTTTTAACATCAAAGTGAACTGTCCATATTTTCACCACAAAATCAAAAAGATCAAATTTTTACACCCCGTTACTATATTAACATTACTTGAATCTTTTATTTTTAACTTTGTGGATAAAATATGCTAATTGCCATAATAAAGTCAAAATAAAACAAATCTTTATGGTTCTAAAACTTTCAGATTACAAAATATAATTTCTTATGTTTTTGGTATGAAATATAAAATAGATTCACCCCAAAACTTTTAAACCCTTACCTCTATTTTCTGTGCCAGGAGTGAGGGCTTGAAATTAGATTTGATGACAACTTTGACCTCCAGCTTTGTGCGTCCAACCTCTCGGACCAGCGGAATGACCCGGAATGGCAGAATAATGTCCTTAGTGGTGCGATACCTGCATGCATACATGTATGATGAGTGAGGACAGAGACAATTGTACAATCAAATTCTGGAAAGTCTGCTGCCAACCTCATAAGCTCATATTCTCCATCCGGAGGAATGAAACTGATGCTGCGCTCAGAGTCGAACTTGCTGAGACGCACACATTGATGGAAAGTGCAGTCGTCAATGGCTATGGACTGTTTCCCACTGAAACGAAACAGTTTCATCTTTGAATCGGAGGACATTTCTATGATAATTTAAGTTAAATTCGCTATATACTAGAACTAGCATGTACAATGAAATTATATCTACCTCTAACAAACACATCATATCTGAAAAATAAATGAGTGAACTAGAGTTGAACAAAATGTGAGTGGTGATTGCCCGTGCAAAACTCACTGCCATGATGCTAGGGTGTTGAGAGTGGTTGCAAGTGCATTGCGGTTGCTAAGGTGTTCTGAGTGTTTTTAAAAATGTTGCTATGTGGTTGTTAGGGTTTTCTGGGTGGTTGCTTACTTGCTAAAGTAAAAAGAACCATAAGTATAATATTCTGGTCCCAATATATGGCTCGGCTCCTCCTTTAATACAATTCTACCAATGTTTCATCCACCAGGTGAAAATGGTCATTTTTATCAGTTAGAAAAGTAATGGTACTAGTTAAAGTAATCTCTCTTCACAAAGCCACATAATTTGAGTTGTCATTCATGTCTGCAGCACAAATGATATGAGACAGTTATGAGCTGAAGTTTAATACTTAAGAATATGGGGTTTGTCTAAATCCCTAACCCTATGAGCAATAATAACAGCAATGATTGCCTTAGCATAAATAAATTCACTTATTACTTATGTTTCAAGTTCTACAAAGAGAAGCAGAAGAAATTCTGATTAGGAATTGTGAGGCAAAAGCACAACAAACAAAATAAATGGACAAATAGAAGTGCAGAGATACAATACCTTCCCCCTAACTCACTGTGGTAAAGCACAAAGAGAGACGCAACAAAAACAGACAGCTTCAAAAATCAAAAGAAATCAGCACAACACAATTACAATCAAATATCTTTCAAAATCCTGGGTAGATATGCAAAACAAGACTCAAAAATCCAGACAAAAGACAAACAAAATTTGTAAAGCAAATAAGAGAGACACAGACAGCCAAAACATAATTGCTGAACGTAAACATTTTCGAACCTTTTCCCAGGGTCATCTGTAGTCCCTGCCTTCCCCTGTTTATCAATTACGATTTTGTCGTTCATGCCAAACTTGCATTCAGGCATTCCACTCAGGTAGCTCTTCATCACCACACGACCAGAGACGTGGGCGCTCAGGACCTGACCTGATGGGGCAATGCACAGTAGTACGTGAATGGGTGGACACTCATAACACACACTCGTCACACCTCGGTGAATGTGGTTTTACCCTGTGGAGACATGAGCAGATTAACGCTTTCCAGCACATCCAGGAACAGCTCGTTGCGGCGATATTTGATGCCTTCACGACGCCAGCCGATCTGACCGGTCACCTGGCTGGTGATCTGAGACTGCTCCTCTTTAGTCTGTGAATTAACAATAATGGTCCATTAAGAATAGTTGTTAAAGTCCACTTACTGTAAGGGTTGGGTGATTAACCGGTTAAAATGATATACTGGTAGAAATGTTTCAACTGGTAAAAACTTTTGAGTGTTATCTATATCGCGGTTATGCAAAATGTTCTAGCATGGAACAAAATACATATTCCAATCATAGGTTGCACTTAAAATAATGACAGATCTGAGTTGTAAAAATGTAGTCATTGTCTATTTTTATCCATCATTAATTACCTTTACATTATTCATGGATATAATGATGCCGTTTTTCCCTTTACTGTTGGTAATGCTCAAGCTTTCCTACCTGCTGCTACAGAGTGAGAAGCAATTACACTGAGGATTTAATAAATCATTATTAAACAACACCTTCATTAACCGTACAATTATATTTAGTATAAGGTCATCAGTATAAAGTTACGTACACACTATTTTGGTAGGAAAAATCCAAAACAAATATGTGATGGAGGGGTTAATTTGCTTCAGAATCAAAACAAACACTTATGTTCAATTGAATAAGACACATTTTGTGCTTGGAAAACAATGTCAAGGAGATAAAATAATAAATAGCATGATGAAAGATGAATGAATATAGATGAAATAAAATAGCATTTAACCCTTGTGCATCAATAAAATAAAGGTACTCAGAGGTCCTTAAAGCACAAAAATGTCCATGTCAAAAAATTGCCATAATATTATTTTCTACTTTCAATTAGTTATTTTTTAACCACCTTAAGTGCTGATCATAGCTAAATTATTTGCTCAATTTCTGAATTTTAACCCTTTAAAATGGCAGTTTGTTTACATAATGCCACTATTGTTTTTTTTTTTTACGCACACGCAAATTTGTCAATACACACATGCAAAACACTCTGACATCCATACAACACACCCACAGAATTTTAGCTGCATCATTTTCAAATTTTTGCCTTTAAGGTCCTGAGTGTAACTATTTAGTGTACACATTATAGATGTATTCTAGGAACTGAGGTTTATATAGCAAAATTCCCCCCCAAAATACACACCTTTGGCAAGATGTATACCATTGGCATTAACACAGCCAAAATAAAAAAGACAAAAATGTCCCTATGGTCGAACAAGGGTTAATAATTATAAACCCTAATTATTGTGTAAAGTTTAATTGCAATATACATGACTGTTCAAATTAAAAATATATGTTTTTTTAAATGTACAAAAGATTTGGACTTTGGACATAAGGCCTATTTTAATTAAAAGAGGAACTTGCATTCTTTTTCAGACATTTTTTAAGCTTCTATAAAAATGTTTACATTGTGATATACAGCTCTGGAAAAACTTCAGTTTTTACAGCAAAATTATCAGTTTCTCTTTTTATAAATTTACTATTTATAAGTACTGTATGTGTTTGAGTAAAATTAAAATTTTTGTTTAATTCTATAAACTACTGAAAACATTTCTCCCAAATTAAAAGAATAATTAATAATAAAAAGAATATTGTCATTTAGAGAATTTATTGCAGAAAATGACAACTGGTCAAAATAACAAAAAGATGCAGTGTATTCAAAACTCAAATAATGCAAAGAGAATAATGTTCATTTTTAAACAACACAATATTAATGTTTTAACTTAGGAAGAGTTCAGAAATCAATATTTGGTGGATTATCCCTGATTTTCAATCAAAGCTTTCATGCGTCTTGGCATGTGACTTTATGGCACTCCTGGTACAAAAATTCAAGCAGCTCTGCTTTGTTTGATGGCTTGTGGCCATCCATCTTCCTCTTGATCACATTCCAGAGGTTTTCAAAGGTGTTCAGGTCTGGAGATTGGGTTGGCCACGACAGGGTCTTGATCCGGTGGTCCTCCATCCACAACTTCATTGACCCGACAGTGTGGCATGGAGCATTGTCCTGCTGGAAAAATCAATCCTCAGATTTGGGGAACATTGTCAGAGCAGAAGGAAGCCAATTTTCTTCCAGGATAACCTTGTACATGGCTTGATTCATGCAACCTTCACAAAGATGAATCCAGCCTGGCTGAAGCACCCCCAGATCATCACCGATCCTCCACCAAATTTCACAGTGGGTGCGAGACATTGTGGCTTGTAGGCCTCTCCAGGTCTCCAGGTGTTGGGCAAAGCTGAAAAATGGGACTCATCAGAGAAGATGACCTTACTCCAGTCCTCTATGTTCCAATCCTTATGGTCTTTAGCAAACCTCAGCCTGGCTCTTCTTTGTTTCTCATTAATGAAGGGCTTTTTTCTAGCTTTGTACGACTTCAGCCCTGCCCCTATGAGCCTGTTTTGGACTGTCCTCCCCATACATGTGCACCAGCTGCCATTTTCCATTCTTATTGTAGGTCACTTGATGTCATCCTACGGTTGAGGAGTGACATTTGAATGAGTTGGTGGTCATCCCGGTCAGTGGAGAGATGTTTTTTTCCTCTGCGGGTCTGTAGCTTTGTTGTCCCCAATGTCTTCTGCTTGATGTTGTTCTTTTGGACAGTCATCTTTGAAATTTAAGGATGGAAGCAATCTGATGCTCACTGTATCCCTCTGCCAGTAAAGCCAGAATTTAACCCTTCCTTTCTTCACTGAAAACTTTTCTTTTCAACTCTTTTGGTATGGTAAATGGTTATTTTTAAATAATTTTAGAATGGCAGCCATTCCATTCCAAATTTGAAGTGGTCACTAATTTTTTCCAGAGCTGTATATTTTTAGCAACCAGAAAAAATATGAATATCATGATATACATTTACCCCTACAGACTTTGCTGTGCTTCTTTCAACCACAAGTATAGTCTATGAAGAATACAAATAAAGAATAGAAAATTATATACCTGATGCTGCAGTCAGACAGGTCCAGAAATGCGGATGAAAAAAAGAGGAAAATGTATATTAGAAATAATATTCACACTCAACATGAGGGAAACATCTTTACCAATATATTACAGAATAGACAGGCCAATAATATAGCAAACAGGAAGACTTAACAGATGCTAAAAGGATTGAATGGTACTGCTAAACAACGAATATTCAGCATGAGTTGATTATTATTACAAAAATGCGGCAAACACAGTTTGCTTTACTTTTTTGTTTATTACTATGGCTATAGAGTTTACTTAGATGACTTGCTTTTTCATTAATTGAACTCTTAAGAAATATAAATGTACACATAAAAAGGAAATAAACAAATGTTGATACAAGGATCAAAAGTATATAACACTGTGAGAAAATCTAATTGTATACGCACAGTCCTACACAATAATCTGCATAATATTCTCATTTAAACTGAGATAGTGTGCTAAACAATACACACACCCTAATGTGATTTATATAGAACATTGATCTTGCATTGCACATTTTCTTGGTTCTCAATTGATACTCAAGAACTTGCAGTACAAAAATACAGTGTTGTTAGATGACGTTTAATACTGAGATTAAAGGTTGACCAATATATTGGTTTTACCAAATAATCAGTGTCGATAGTTGCTTTTTGGAACTGTAGTTATCGGCAGAAATCTATGCAGATATTTGCAGATTAAAGTTTTTTTTTAATGATTCCAGTTCAGAATAATTTGAATGATTCTGGTTCCTTAACGGTTCTAGTAACGAATCCAGTCATTCTTTTAGAACATTTGACGAGACTACTAATCTTCTCATTATTACATGAAAAATAAAATGATTTGAGACATTAATACAATGATTTTTTAAATAAAAAGATCTAAACAAATAAGAAATGTGATGCCATAATTAATTGATCTTTTATAAAATTTCACATATTACAACAAAACTCATGCATCTTTAATTATACATTGCCATCTGAAACACCAGTCAGTAAATGCACTGCTTGATTAAATAGATAAACAGGTCATCATTAAATAAACAGCAACTGTTCCAGAGACAGTTTAGACAGTGTTCTGTAGCCTAATGTTGTATTTCAGGCTTGTGAGACTTCAACAGTAATTTCATTTCCAGCTGGATATTCATAACTTGAACATCATACCGGAAGTGCCATATGTTTCACACTGTAGATTCAAAAGAACCGACTCCCTTGAATTGTTCTTTCGGGAATGGGTCTATACCGGAAGCAGCGTATGTTTCACGCTGTAGATTCAAATGAGCCAACTTATGAGTCATTCATTTGGGAATCATAATACACTGGGCGCACGTGTCTTACGGAACCGAAAGTCATAATGATCAAACGATTCCGGTATTTTTTAAAGAAAACTATTCTGAGCAAGAATCAACTTAGTTATCAGTATTGGAGATTACTGTAATAAAAAAGGTAATAATATTCCTTGATTTTACACATCTGTAAGTCCTAAATTAGCTATTACATTAATTATCTAAAATGCTTAATTCACATGAACATCAGCAGTATAACATTTGTTAAAATTAAGACTAGTGAAACAGCCCCATCTTACCTGGCCTTTGATGCCCTGCTGGGTAATAAAAGTCTTGAGAGCACCAGTCTCTGAGTTCTGGGGGTATCCAAAGTCCAGGATCTCTGCCCACACAAAGACAAACAATCAAATGAAGCATGCATTAGGCAGAGGGCGAGTTTGATTTTAGGCAGTGCGGAAAGAATCAATTAAAAACAAATAACACTTTTGATCCATTCCTACCATCCAGCAGCTCATAGATGAGCACAAAGTTGTTCTTGATATTCTCTTCACTGATCTTCCCAAAGTAGGCAGTCATGACATCACACATCTTGTAGAGGAACTCGAACACCATAGCAGCGTTGACATTCTGCTTGGTGACAGCAGCCAACCAGATGTTGGAGCGTTTGACGTGGAAGAAGCTGGTGCGGGCGATGTTGGTGACAGGGGAGCGCACCTGCTGACGGGCGTGGATCACATTCACACGGAACGCATCCACGGCATTACGTCTGTGAAGGAGAATAAGAGCGTGAAGTCAAGGTGGATTTACAGGAGTTGACCAGGAAGAGTGAGAACATGGTCACCATCTGCCAGTAAAGCCAAACACTCATTTTGTTTGCAGTTTGCACAGCACATAAAGCATTAAAGACCAAGTTCAAATCAAGTTAATGTCAATCGACTGAATTTGTAGCATAATGTTGATCACAAAAACGGCCCTTGTTTATTTGTTTAACAAAAGCAAAAATCGCTGTCACAGCAAGGTGCTTATAATGGAAGTGGTGTTGTCAAAAGTACCGGTACTTCGGTATCAAGTCGTTAGTAAAATTAAAAACAGATGTCACGATACCAGTGTCTCTGCAGTACCAGTAGTATCAAGCACTGACTCAATTCGGTCCCAGCATCCTCGCTGACACCCAGCTGCTTTCACATGCTTGCATGCTTATTTGAGCGTGTGCTCAGTTACTCCTTTCAAACTGAAATGGAATAATTAAATGAAAATCGTGACATGTCCTAGTGTGATTATCAAAGCACAAAAGGATGTGATTTAATTAAAGTCTGCATGTGCTGCACACTTCACACTCATATGCTTTAAACACCACATTTAATGAGCATTGCGTGTTGTAATTGTTGTAGTGGACGACAGAAGAGAGTGCTCATTCACTGTGACGTGCGCAGCGCCTACAGATTATATATTTATATCATTAAATTGCAGCATTTTGTGCTTCAATAATCACCTTGGGCCATATAAACAATGTCTTCGGAAGTGTGAAACTACTGTCAAAACACACAACCGGAAAATAAAAATAAAAGCTATGTTGCAAATTTACCAAAGCACTTATTTTAATAATAATAAAATAAATTTAATGGTATGTTGCAATGTAATTATTCTATTTTCATTTCATTAAAAAGTTATTAATTAATTTGATCAGGCACCATTTGGATGATGAAACTGGATTCAACATTAAAACATGGAAAGGAAAAACAGAACTTGAGGGAATCACTTAATTGAGGAACACGTCAAGGAAACATGCAACTGTTTTAATGTATTATTTACATTGACACATTTAACTTTGTTAAATTGGCTAAAAGAGTGTGTTCAATCGCATATTGTTTTTTATTTTTTTGTGGCATCGAAATTGTTATCAAGAATCGTGTAATTTTACTGGGATTGGTACCTACAACATAATAATTTGACAACACTAAATTGAAGTGAATAGGGCAGGTCCATAAATGCTAAAATACTCACTGTTTCATAAATATAGCCAAAAGACGCAAACATTATACATGCTAACATGATTTCAGTGATAAAATCACTTACTAAACTGGTCTGAAGTTATATCCAATATTACAACTTTGTTGCAATGATTACATAATGGCGGTAAAACCTACATGCCATTTTTTATCACTCTAAAATCATGTTAACGTATAATGTTTACGTCTTGTGGCTACACTTTTGAAACTGTGTATATTAGCATTTACGAGCTGGCTCCATTCACTTCCATTGAAGTGCCCTACTTTAACCATGTTTTTTTTTAACAAACAAGGGAAGGGACAAGTTGCAATAATTTTCTGTGGTAATCAGCATTGTGTCTCAAAGGTTGTCAACTGAGCTTAACTTGTACTGAACCTGGAATATTCTTTGAAGAACCTCAAAAACTGCATAAAATTTACAAAGAGTCCAATTAAATCTTTTTTCTTTGTAAATTCCTAATTCATTTCGATGACAGATATTCTTAAAACTCATGGCCAACATGAGAATAGCCCTTAGAAAAATTAAAATAAATAAACTTTAAACGTTAGGTGTCCTGAAATGGCAAACATTTCCTTTAAAAAGTGGACTTTATTGATCAAAATCTCCGATTGATTTAAAAAAAAAAAAAAAAGACTTGTCATGCCTGAATGCATTCAAAAAAGGGGCATTTTCATGGTAATGCCAGCACATTTGAATGTTTTTTTTTATATATTTGGTTGACTGTGGCATGTCAGGTGACATGCTTAAGGGTCATTGAATTGTTGCCATGGGTATAGTGACATGCGTCAAAATTATTTATTGGCTGTTTGTTGGGGTATACATGCTTTCGGGTCACTGGTTGCAGCAGGACTGCTTACCTACTGTTACAGTAGCCAGAAAAATAAAATGAAACATAGGACAAAGACAATAAGGGAAATAATAAAAAGGAAAAAGAAGAGAGACAAACATGGGCTGCATATGTAAATGGACAACAGTTCTGCAAACACACACCAATTAGAGTTCGATGAACTCTACAAACCCAATACCTCCATTCACAGGCACAAAAAATTTAATGTAGCAGGTCATGATGATGGAACAGAATAAAATAAAAAACAGAAGAATGTTTTCCTTCCTTCTTCTAACATCCTGTAATATATCCTCTTTCACTGCCCTTACAGGAAACTCACAATGGCACAGAGTTTACACTCTGCGGAGCATGTATGATTAAAAAAACACCACTCTTATCAGCCTGCACATTTTCTGGACCACAATAAAATGCTGTCAGTATGACAAATCTGATGTTAAAGATGTACTGTAATTTCAGCAGCAAATATAATTTAAAAGAAAATAGAGTGCTTGCCAATGCAATTCATCAAGCACTAATAATGTTTGCACTCAAACATATGGAAGCCCACCAAAACACATATTTAGCAATATCTTTTTGTTGCCACCCACTAGTGGCACAGAAATTGCACACCTCACCTTTAATGCTGTATTTAAAGGGATAGTTCACTCAAAAATGAAAATTCCCTCATTCACTCATCCTTGAACCATTCCAGATGTGTATGACTTTCTTTATTCTGCAGAACACAAATGAAGATGTTTAGAAGAATATCTCAGCTCAGTTGGTCCATACAATGTTAGTGAATGGGTATCAGAACTTTGACGCTCCAAAAAGCACATAAAGGTAGCATAAAAGTAACCAATAATACGTCAGTGGTTTAATCCATGTCTTCAGAAACTATATGATAGGTGTGTGTGTGAGAAACAGATCAATGTTTAGGCCCCCATTCACCACCTACTGGTCAATTGTGGAGATTTATAAAATAATTTAAAAAAAGGGACTGATCTATTTCTCACCCACACCTATCATAGCACTTCAGATGACATGGATTTAGCTATTTGACTCATATGGACTACTTTAATGTTTCTTTTATGTGCTTTTTGGAGCTTCAAAGTTCTGGTCACCATTCACTTGCATTGTATGGATCTACAGAGCTGAGATATTCTTGTAAAAATCTACATTTGTGTTCAGCAGAAGAAAGAAAGTCATACACATCTGGGATGGCATGAGGGTGAGTAAATGATTAGAGAATTTTCATTTTATTCCTTTAGTTCTCCTACAAATATCTTGTTTTAAAGAACATCTATTCCCCGTCAACTCAAAAATGGAACAAAGATGAATACGCCCCTAAACTGACTCAACGTTCTTTAGAAAACTACCAATATTTCTCTGACATACTATTATCTAGTCCTTGCACTGGAGAATAGCAGCAGTTTTAGGATTATTTCCCACCCATGGCCAACACACTCACCCTATATCATCACGGTAGACACGAGAGATGAGCACCTCCCCTTTATGGTTGTAGATGAACAATCCTCCAATCATGGTGGCGTGGTCGTCCCTCAGACCTCACGTTTCATGATGGGCTCTCACGCCTGTAGATCACAAGAGAACCAACATGACAGAACAGCTCTGTGAGACCTTGATAAGATGCGTTGAGACATTCAGCCCTGCAATAATTCTAGATAAAGCCGAATGGTGTTACAGTTTGGGCTTATGTTTAGGAGATAACAAGACTTGATATTGTAACAGACAACACTGACAATACAATAACATATTTCATCCATGTTAAAAGCACACTAATGACATCTAAATACAAGGGTGCCTTGAACCTGGGCTTTAATCACAAAACATCGTCAAAATTGCGATACTCTGTTAATACAAAGGGTTTGTTTTTGGAAAAATCTTAACGGCAAATGACGTTCCTGTTCATTCAGTGAAGTACAGCGCAGAGCAGGAAGTGCCCGTCTCGTGCGGTTTAATCGCGGCATAATTGGTACCATAAACGTTCGTGTTTTCCATGGTAACATTTTAAATGCGCTAACATCACAACCTTCGTCTTGTAGCCCATGTTAATTATTCAAATTCACGAAGCATCATTCATAGTTAGTGAGCTCGTCTATTCCTTCCCTCGAGACCCGTGTCGATATATCACTCGTAATTTCAAGGATGCAAAATATCCCTGGGGGCTAAATTTAAATTAAACATTTTCTGTGGTTACAAATATGACCATACCTCCTAAGTTTCCGCACGAATAGGCGCGGAATGGACCCTTTCGGGATCTAAAGGATTAGCGGGACACTGGAAGCAGACAGTCCCTCCCTCAGTCAGGAAGTCAGCTGACTGCACTCACTCAGCGCATGCGTATTACGAGAACCCACGCAAACAAGCAGGCTAAATCAAAATCATTTGCTTGTCCTTTTGTTTAGGGTGGAAAAGATGCCCCTGTCGCTTATAATAATTTATTCTTGCATGATAAATTGAACTGTATTTTCCGATTTGAAAAAATATAGGGGGGAGAAAAATGTATATTAATTAGATCACGATGACGTTACTTGATGAAGCGTCCAATCACGTACATAATCAATATTCATGAGCCAAACCTTCACCGGTAGTCGTATGATGCGGACAAATGCTCAATGACAGAAAACAAGTCAAGGGCCAGTCTTCAGCACAATTTTAGATGTTTTTCTAAAGAGGAGAGCTGTTTTGTGATCAGCATGGGGGAAATCTCATGAAATAAGAAAATCCGAGGAACCTGTTAAGAACAATCTGTCAAAAAGAGCAGAAAGAGGCTATATTATTATTATTATTATTATTATTATTACAAATATTAAGTGAACAACAAGCGTACGAACATTAAGCGTACGAAGTAACGTGTTTCGTGCCCTGCAAGTTCTTCATCATTAACTGCATGTTAAGAGGCAGCTTTTGATATTTATTTATTTAATAAAAATGTCAAATTAATAAGGCATGGTTGGGTTGGTTAGTCACGATTCACTCCTAATGCAATAGTAAAATAAATGGAAAACAGTAATGTCTCTTTTTTATAAAGGCTATTTAAAGTATATTTATATGTATAGCATATATACTTGATTGTCTGCTGTAATATTATGCAGATGAAAGAACGAGTAAAAACTGAATGTGCCACAAATATTTGTATATTTGCACACTGTTCATGAAGCGAGTAGGTTGATGCTGCTTGGACACAATAAACAAAGACTTTCTTGTCTGAAATCAAAGGACCCTGAACATTAGATTGTATCAGCCCACACACATTTGTTTCATTCCTGTTCACTAAAGAAAGAATTTATGTCTTTGGTTTATAATGTAATAAATTATGTGAAAGTTATTGTTTTTTTTATTGGTCTTGTAATGTATGTAATCATTAATAATATAATTAGTCAATACAAATAAAAAAGCGTTTTTACACTACTTTCAATTAATTAGACAATCAAGAAAAAATATTATTATAAATATATTAAAAGCCTACAATATGTAATGACATCATTGGCAGTGGGTAGCTGTGACGTCAGGGATGCGGGTGGAGTAAAAGATGCTGGCGCTGGGCGGAGAGAGAGAGCGCGCACTCAGAGACTCGCATCAGCAACACAAGATGGGCAACGTTCAAGTGAGTAAAACTGGGAAGTTGCACTTTGTTTCTTTTTTTTTTTTTTTTCTAGCTGTCATTTTCCCCACTACAATTAAAGATATTGAAAGTTTTTAGACATATTGCGTGGACTAAATGTAGGCATATGTTCATGCGAAAACGAGACATGAAACTGCTCGCGTGTGGTTTGTAACCTCGACCCTTTTTGTTGTTTTGTTTGTTTTATTTTTTTGCTTCAACAGTAATTTTTCCAATTCCAATTTTAGTATGAACATTTTGAAACTAACATTTTCGATGTTGCATGAATTAATTATTATTATTATTATTTACTTTCATATATTATTTGAATATTTCCTATTACTTGTTGTGTTTTACTGCGATTTGTAGAGACATGTTTATAATACAATAACTGTTTTTGTTATAAGTGCGCATTGCTATTATGGCCAGTGGGTGAGGCAGAGGAAGGCTTCCTGTCTCTGCCCAGAGATCCCATGACTCAGCTAATGAGCCCCTCCCCTGACTGTGCTGCTGCATTGCCAACTGATCCACAAGCCCTTGAAAAACATGCTGATGGACCAGACTCACTAATCACATCATTTTACAATGTTTAACCTATTGCAAAATCCAAATTTTAATGTAAAACGGCAGAGGTCTATAGTGAGCCCATAAAATTGCCTAATGTGTATTTCTTCTCAACTTCCATTTCAGCCCACAATAACTCCTTTTGAGGACTTTGATGTGGTGGCAGATATCAAGGCTATTCGTAAAGCCAGCAAAGGAATGGGTAGGATAAATACAAATAAATTCTGTTGAAAAAAACTAACCCTAAATTAAAGCGCCATGGTGTTTTTGAACTTAAAATAAGATGATGCACAATATTACACCTTGAAGTATTTCAAAAACATTAGCTACTCAGTGTAAAGGTATATTCTGGGTTCAGTTTGAGGCATTTGACGCATCCCTCCTTTTCTGTAAAAAAAAGTAAAAATCAAGGTTGCAGTGAGGCACTTACAATGGAAGTGAATGAGGACAGTTTTTGGAGGGTTTAAATGCAGAAATGTGGGGCTTATAATTTCATAAAATCACTTACATTAATATAGTGTATTATTTGAGCCTTGAAGTTGTTTAAGTTGTCATTTTTAAGGTTGTTCTAGGGTTTACAGCGTTATATCATCATGGCAACTTTCCAGAGAAAAGTTAGTGTTTTTTTTTTCATACTAAAATCATGTTAACATGCAAAAAGTATTTGAAAGTTTATAGATTTGCCCCCATTCACTTCCATTGTAAATGCCTCACTGGAACCCCGATGTTTGGATTTTTTAAGAAAAGGATGGGTGATTTTTGTGGTAATCAACATTATGCTACAAAAGTTTAACTTGTTTTGAACCCAGAATATTCCTTTAACAGTGAGTTTCCAGTAATTTATTTTAGAAATCATTTGCATTATGAGGTCATAAAGAGCTCTTCTCGTATTGTTCACAGGGACAGATGAGGAGACCATCATTTCCATTCTAACTAACCGCTCTGCAGCCCAGAGGATGGAAATTAAACAAGCATACTTTGAAAAATATGATGATGTGAGTCAGATTTTCAAATGTCATTTATCAGTTCTCATTCATATCAATATATCAATAAGCTATTATGGGTAAAACTGAAACTGTGTTCATTATGTGTAACAAAAGTGTACATTAAATCTAACATAACATATCAATATATATATATATATATACTGTATATATACTGTAGAGATATAAACATATGAAACAAGACATAAATGGTTTCTAATCTTTCCATCCACCACATTATATTATGCCTCGTTGCTTTTAGACTACATTAAACACTTGGTGTAGAGTTTTTCCTGTTGTGCTTTCACCCTTTTGTGCAGAGAAGATGAAAGAAGGGGAGTACTGAACTAAACTATAGATTTTCTTCACATTATTTCTCCAAATCAGTTGCAGTGCATAATGTTAATCGGAGTTATGTCTGATAAATTCACGATGAAACTAATAGACCCTGAAAATAAAGATGTATTGAGGAATATTTGCATGTCATGTTTACCTTTTTTTAATACATTTCACAATATAGAATGAATTCTGCACACTACTGTACCCATTGATAATATATCATGCAAACACATCTAGTGTCTGTCTGTTTTCATCATTGGCTCTTTGGACACTGTTAAGGAGTTGGAGGAGGTGTTGAAGAGTGAACTCACAGGAAACTTTGAGAATGCCATTGTAGCCATGCTGGACCCACCCCAAATCTTCATGGCTAAAGAACTGAGGAGAGCCATGAAGGGTGCAGGCACGGATGAGGATGTGCTGGTGGAGATCCTCTGTACCAGCACCAATCAGGTTACTGATTTTTTACATCGTTAGATTAGGATAATAGTCACCCAAAACGAAACTCCTGACATGAGGATACTGTATAACTAGGATGTGTATGTGGATGGCAGTAAATCTGAAGTTGCGACTCATATCTGATGACAATCTTTTACAACCAAACTGTTTTATATCCTTATTGAAGGATCCTATTAGTATCATTAGTAAATAAAAACAATTCACCATCACTTCTGTAATGTTTTTTTTTTTTTACTATTAACAGGATATTTTAAATTGCAAAGAGGCATATGTGCAAGGTGAGCTTTGATCTTTATGAATTTATTGTTGCTTCGTTACAGATATTTTGATGAGATTATTATTCTGATACTGATTATTATTAGAAATTAAAATAATGTAATAATTAAATAATTTTTTAAAGGGATAGTTCACCCAAATTATTTAAAGGTATAGTTCACCCAAATATGTCATTTACTCACCCTCATGCCATCCCAGATGTGTATGACTTTTTAGAAGAATATCTCACCTCTGTAGGTCCATACAGTGCAATTGAATGGTGACCAGATCTTTGAAGGTACAAAAAGCACATAAATGTAGAATAAAAGCACCCTATAAGACTCCAGTGGTTAAATCCATATTTTTGGAAGTGATCCAACCGGTTTTGTGTGAGAACAGACAAAATATAACTTATTGTCACTGTACATCTTGCCATGATTTCAAGCTCGATAACTGTTTTCTAGTGCTTGATGCATACACAGAATGCTAGATGGTGCTAGGAAGGGTAATCAAGCTTGAAATCATGATCGCCAAGGAGACTGCTGATACTGTGGCTTAGTGGTGACTAAAGAAGTGAGCATAATGTGAATTTATGCATTTATAAATGTATAATGTGATTTGATATTTATAAATATTTTCACGTTTATCTGCACAGTAAATATAACGCAAAAGAAGTTGACTCCTGCGCTGCTGGTGCACCAGCATTTCACTGTAGAAGCTAGAAATGTACCGCCCCTTACTGAAATGGAAAATTTGATTGGTTTGCAAATATTCAATTGCGTCTGAATGGATCGTTTTGACTGGTTACTCAGTGGAGTCGGGCTGTCTGTCTTGTCTGGCCTTCAGGTCAGCGCTCCCGCCTCCTGCTGCTCCCTGTGCGTTTAAAGAGAATCACTTTTAAATAATAAAAAAAGCACAATTTATTCAAAAGTGTGGTGGCATCGCATCAAATATTTTGGCACTCATACAAATCATTACACATTTTAGGTGAGCATATGCAAAATCCTTAGATTGATATATTGCATATGCTTGCGTATATGCTAGACTACACTACTGTGCTGATGTCAAGATTTATAGTGAAAAAGGAGTATTGTTTTGGTCTGTTCTCACACAAAACTGATTGGATCGCTTCAGAAGGCTTGGTTTAAACAACTGGAGTCATAGAGATTTCTTTTATGCTGCCTTTATGTGCTTTGTGCTGCTTCAAAGTTTTCACCATTCATTGCATTGTATGGACCTGAGCTGAGATATTCCCCTAAAAATCTTTGTTTGTGTTCTGCAGAAGAAAGAAAGTCATACACATCTGGGATGTCATGAGGGTGAGTAAATTATGAGAGAATGTTCATTTAACGATTCCTACTTTTGACCATCAGTGCATGAGCGAGATCTGGAGGCTGACATTGAAGATGACACTAGTGGAGAAGTGCGAAATCTTCTGGTGTCTCTCTTACAGGTAAAATGTAATCACAACATCTTCATAAAGTTATATGAGTTTGCTTGGGTATATTGTGCTAATTTATGTATAATTAGCAGTAATGGTAACTTGTACTGATAATCAGAATGTAGAATGGGAAAAAATGAATGGATACATTTACAATTTGTTTCTATACTTTATATAAGCTTTTTTATCTCTATATGAACCCTTCTAGATCCTGTGTCCATTCCTATGGATACAACTTTTTCTGGTGTTTTTTTGAAAGATTTTGTCATTTTGTGCCACCCAAATCACAAGAATGATTTGATTACATGCAAGTGTCATATTAAACCTTGTTACAATCTGAGCAACAAAAAATAAAAATAAAAAAATGTAATTTAAAAATAAAGCATGGTGGTATGCAACAGGATGCAAAAACATTTACAAAAAATTTAAACTTATAGTAAAACAATACATATAATACTTAAATTATAATGAAAAATATTGTAATAATATTTTTTTATTATTATTTTGAACCAGTATCCATTGTATACTGACACTAGAAACAACTATTAAAACGTTACCATAAACTGATTTTTTTTTATTTGTAATATTGATAATGATTTATGGATGCATTTATAGTAAAAAATAAAGCATGATCATATTTTTTGTGTCCTTGCTACATTATAGGAGTTTGAATGGTTAAAATAAGTAATTCAAGTAAAAGTAAAAACAAAAAGTACAAGTAGAAATACATGTATCTAACTTGTAAGTACATTTAAGTACATTTGTTAGGTACAATATATTTATGCTGTTCCTTTAAACATGAGCATGCTTAAGGCAGCATGTGCACATACTATAGTAGTGCATTCTTTCCCCTTCCCCGTCTCCACTCAGATGAAAACAATCAACTCTGGAACATGGGTGGCGCAAAATGTCGTTCCTAAGGGAAATGTTTTTGTTGTATTACAGTAATAGTGCAAATTGTTGTTATTCTTTGAAGTGAACACTTTCCCTTCACCTGCAGGCCGACAGGGATGAGTCTTATGAAGTGGATGAGGGACTGGCTGAGCAAGATGCTACATCGTTGTTTGAAGTGAGCTTTATCGTGTTGCTTGAATTCTGGATGTAACTAATTTATAACAAGTTACTTTATTCTAGTATGTGAGTATGTTATCATGTTGGTTTTCACCAGGCAGGGGAAGGTCGCTTTGGAACAGATGAGTCCACTTTCACCTACATCCTCACTCACAGGAACTACCTTCAGCTTCAGGCCACATTCAAGATTTATGAAACCGTAGGTGCCAATGTCACTTTCTTTTGTGAGATCCTTTGCTTATAAGTCTTGTTACAACATTCGTTCTGAGTGTCTGGTTTCTCTTTCATAGCTCTCTGGCACAGATATTCTGGATGCTATAGACAGTGAGGCTGCAGGAACATTGAAGGACTGTTACATTACCCTGGGTAACAATAACCTTCCAAACTTTGAGAAGCTTCAAAAGCTTCTTTTGAATTGAAGAGTCATACTGCAGTTCAAAGTAGCGAATGTAACCTCCTATAAATGCATGTGGTAGAATTTTATTTCTGTTTGATATTTGATAGCTTCAGCTGGTCACACACATCACGCAGTGATTTATTTTGTTTGCACAGTGAGATGTGCTAAAAACCCGCAGCTGTTTTTTGCACGTCGCCTGAATGCTGCCATGAAGGGAGCAGGAACAGATGAGGATACACTCATACGAATTATTATAGGACGCTCTGAGGTACAGATAATTATGGGCATGTTGTTTAATTGCTGCGAAAGGGGCAGAAACGTTGTTTAGGAAAAATGACTTTTTCACTTTCATGATCCCTTCTAGGTGGATTTGGAGACCATAAAGGACATGTACTTGGAGAAATATGATGTTACTCTAAAGGATGCCCTGTGCTCTGAGTGCGGCGGTGACTTCAAGCGGCTCCTAATAGAAATACTTCACTGAGTTGCCTACAGGGGGAGCCAGAGAGTCAACATGTAACCTTACTTGATATAAAAATGCACTAGCAACACTGCCTATGTAAACTACACATCCAATCTGTTAGAATCACCTCTTTCTGTACAAAGGGATCACTGAATAACACATGTATTTAGACATACATGCTTTTTGTAAATGCATTTTACAAATGAAAAACCATCTTACAACATTGTCATATCATTCTGTTTTGACAAACCAGATTTCTATTGCATTTTATTTTTATTTGACTTCTGCGTTGACTCATTACATGTGCCTTGAAAAGTCTGAAAAACTCATGACATTCAGTGTTCATCATTTCTTTTACAGAACAAGCCATGGTGCACAAAGGGTGATCCTTCATTTAACAATCTCTTCTTATACAGGTTCTTATCTTTGTACGTTGTCAATTTATCCAATAATAACCAAATAGTACATGTATTATGTTAGAAGTCTATAGTACATACTAATATCACAGCATATAATCTAATCATATCATAATATTACGAGCTGCTATCTGAAGGGCAAAGATGGTCCTTCAGTCTTTGATGATGCTTTTTAACACTGGTCATTTATTTGAGCAGCAGTTGTTGTGCAATTGTGACTGTTAATATTCTAAAGCAACATTGTGTCTTTATTATCACAAAGCTTCAGTATATACCTATTTTTATTTAATGATGTTTAAAGGACTGTGGATAGATGACATATTGGATTAGGGAACAATATTCCAACAGAAGTCAAAGAGTGCATATTATTAATAAAGCATGTTGAATTAGACTTAATACACATTTGTTTGATGCATGTTCTGCTTGTAAGTTTATAAAAAGAACAACAAAAATAAATTTGTCTGCTTTTGCTGTAGCCTTCCTTCAGTCATTATCCAATTTTGCAATGTTTTTAACTGTCATACCTTTTAACACTGTGAATGTCTATAAAGTCTCCTTAACAATTTTTTTTAACAATTTCAACAATATTGTCATTTTTATCTGAAAGTTACGGAAATTGCCAACACTGTGTCATTTTTACCACATCTTAAATTCTGTAATGTGTTCTACAAAATTCTGTGGTGGAAATGACAGTGATGAAAATTACATGTTTTTTTTTTTTAATATAAAACGACTCCATCTGGCTATGGCTAATTTCATAGGCAATATTTTATGTATCCTTAATACACACTAATACTTTTACACTTTTTGCACAATTTGGCAAAATTAATGCATGGCTGGAAATGACGGCCATAATTCTGCTCACAGGTGACAGGTAACTTGAATTAAATTCAAACATCGCTTGTCACATATTTAATTTCAAGCATCTTCACTGGCATTTTGTAGACTTGGTAAACAAGTATGCTAACTTTTGAAAAAACTTCATTAGTGGCAGACTTGTTTGGTGTGGTGGAAATGATGCTGTTGGACAGTTGTAATTTATAAAAAAAAAAAAAAATTTGAAATTAGAATTCCTTTTCACACTGTAAATATCTGTTTGTTAAGATTATACTAGTGCTAAACATGTAATAATTTGTATTTTTTATTATGAAGTTCCTTAGTTTAATATTGATAGTCTGGGTCTGGGTCATGGCTAAAACTGTAAAATCTACATTTGAAGTCAGAGGTTTACATACACTTAGGTTGAAGTCATTAAAACTTTTTGTGAAGTGGTTAAAAAATTTTTTAACCACTTCACAGATTTAATATTAGCAAACTATAGTTTTGGTAAGTCGTTTAGGACATCTACTTTGTGCATGACACCAGCAATTTTTCCAACAATTGTTTACAGACAGATTGTTTCACTTTTAATCGACTGTATCACAATTCAAATGGGTCAGAAGTTTACATACACTACTGTGCCTTTAAGCAGATTGGAAAATTACTGAAAATAATGTCAATCCTTTAGACAATTAGCTAATTAGCTTCTGATAGGAGGCGTACTGAATTGGACCTGTGGATGTAATATAAGGTCTACCTTCAAATTCAGTGCCTCTTTGTTTGACATCATGGAAAAATCAAAAGAAATCAGCCAAGACCACAGAAAAAGAATTGTGGACCTCCACAAGTCTGGTTCATCCTTGAGAGCAATTTTAAATGCCTGAAGGTACCACATTCATCTGTACAAATAATAATACACAAGTATAAACATCATGGGACCACACAGCCATCATACTACTCAGGAAATAGACAGATGCTGTCCCCTAGTTATGAACGTAGTTTGGTGTAAAAAGTGCAAATGAATCCCAGAACAACAGCAAAGGACCTTGTGAAGATGCTGGAGGAAACAGTTAAACAAGTATCTATATCCACAGTAAAACAAGTCCTATATTGACATAACCTGAAAGGCTGCTCCGCAAGGAAGAAGCTACTGCTCCAAAACCACCACAAAAAGCCATTCTACAGTTTGCTAGTGCACATTGGACAAAGATCTTACTTTTTGGAGAAATATCCTAAATATAAATGTAATATTTTTAAATACTTTTGGCCACAATCACCATCATTATGTTTGGAGGAAAAAGGTAATGTTTGCAAGCATAAGAACACCATCCCAACCGTTAAGCATGGGGGTGGCAGCATCATGATGTGGGGGTGCTTTGCTGCAGGAGGGACTGGTGCACTTCACAAAATAGATGTCATCATGAGTAAGGAGAATTATGTGAATATATTGAAGCAACATCTCAAGACATCAGCAATGAAGTTTAAGCTTGGATGCAAATGGGCCTTCCAAATGGACAATGACCACCAGCATATCTCCAAAGTTGTGGCAAAATGGTTAAAAGACAACAAAGTGAAGGTATTGGAGAGAAGCTTGTTGATGGCAACAACTCAAGTTAAACAATTTAAAGTCAATTCTACCAAATATTAACAAAGTTCTTCCATGGTTCCGACTACTCCCCTGCTGGATGGCAGTGGCGAGTCCTCCCTCCTGGGTTTCGGCACCACTGTAACAGGTAAAGGTCAGGCATGGAGGAGGCAGGAACCGGTCGGACAGTCAAAATAAAAGTTTAATGACTTCCGGTTTGGCGATGTAAGAGAAGGCAGCAAAGGCGAGGACCTCCCAACCACACTCCTTTTAATCATATATGCGTCTTCCAATCTAATTGCTTTACAATATAACATTTAAGAACTACACTTAGTTGAGAAAGCAGAATGAGCAACTCTAAACAGAAGCAAAGTACCGCGCCAGCAACACGGTCAGGCGCTACCCTAGCGGGTAAGTTAGCAGTAATGGCGGCTAATGACACCACTATTAGCAACAAGGACGTACCTGAAAAAGACAATACGGATAACTTGTCGATGAGTCAGCTAGTCTCCGAACTGGCAAAACAGCGGGCCAGTTTAAAAGAGGACATGGCAAGTTTAATTCAAGATTCAATCAAGCCATTACAGGCCTCCCTTGACACGCTACGCGAGACGGTCGGCTCGTTTCAGCACCGGCTTGCATCTACTGAAGTTTGAAAGGCTAACCGCCGCGGAAACAATGATTAAATCCTTGAAGACGCAGAATTCTTTTCTTCTAGACCAAATTGACGATCTTGAGAATAGATCCAGAAGGGCCAACCTGCGTATTATCAATATTCCGGAAGGCGCTGAGGATGGAAAAGACCCCATCGGATTTATATCTGGGCTGCTTAAAGATACCATGGAGAGTGTGTTTGACAAACCTCCCGAACTTGAACGAGCGCATCGCGCGCTTCGCCCCAAACCTGGAGCAGGGCAATCTCCAAGACCATTCATTGTCTGCTTCCACCGATTTCAGGAAAAGGAAAAGGCACTTCACTGGGCCAGACGACATGATACCAAATTCAACGGAACGTCACTGCGGCTATACCCGGATACGAGCGCAGCTTTAGCGAAGAAACGCGCCGGATTCAAAGAAGTCAAACAATCCCTCTATCAGAAAGGCATAAAGTTTCAACTTTTGTATCCTGCATGTCTCCGTGTGAAACTCGCCGAGGAAATTCACACTTTTGATTCACCTGCGGCTGCCGAGGCTTTTTACAAACAACGCGTCTTTGTACAAGACTAAAGATATAACGCTACTGTCTGTGAAGTTAAATGGTACAGACAACATACTTCAAGTAATAAGGTGACTTTCTCTATCTATTCTTCTATAGGAAGTTATTTAAAACTTCAAGAAAAGATGGCATGTTTGTTTCTGTTTATTGCCTTAAAGTTCATTCAGTACACTGTGTAATAATGACACTATGCTGTACTCCATGTAAATATTGTGGTTTTGATTTTTTCGCCCCTTTTTCCAATCTCTCCTCAAAATATAATCTGCCAAGATCACATCTGTTTAGATATTTTCAAGTTTGTCATCTAATCCAAAATCATTGTCCTATATATCCAACCATTCCTCCCAGCACAGGATTGGATGAAATTTTAAACACTCCCTTACATTTGAAAGGTGTAATTTCTAAAGTATATAATACTTTAATGTCAAAAAAAATATTAATCTAGACAGAATCCGTGCAGAATGGACAAAGGATTTGGCAGTGGATATATCAGATGAAACATGGAATAATGCATTATTTAGAGTGAATGGAACAACCTCCTGTACTCGCTTGGGTTTAATCCAGTTCAAGGTCCTTCATAGACTTCATTACAGCAAGGTTAGGCTGTCCAAGATATACACAAATGTAGATGATACATGTGAGCGCTGTCGTTCTGCTAAAGCAGACCTTGCTCATATGTTTTGGACTTGTCCCAGACTGCTGGATTACTGGACAGTTATATTTAAAACTTTGTCTGAGGCATATATTAAGGATATCAGGCCTAGTTTTGAGATGTCCAAAAATAGTCAAGACGCATGCGCTTTTGCATGTCTTTTGGCTCGGAGAAGAATATTACTTGATTGGAAATCAAGTAAACCACCTTTAGTTTCACTCTGGCTTAGTGATGTGATGCTGTTTTTGAAACTGGAAAAAATTAAATATTCTCTTAGAGGATCCACCAAACGTTTTTATTCAGTATGGACGCCAATGATTTCATATTTTGAAAAGGACGTAACTCTTCCCAAAAACTAAAACTAATATTGTTATTAAAAGGCCCGTGCACAGTGGAACGGATAACGCAAATCAACACAATGGGCTAACAATGATGTCAATTATTTCCTCACTGTTTGTAATATAACAACCTTGAAACTCTGTTTTTCTACTTTGGATTTTTTTTATTTATTTATTTATTTATTTATACATACATTGTTTATATATCTTATTATTATTATTATAGTTTATATATATATATTTTTTTTTTCTTTTTTTCCTTTCTTTCTTTGTTCAGTGGGTGGGTTTTGGAAAAGGGGGAAAATTGTAAAAACAAGGAGCACTGTTAACTTTTTCTGTATATGACACGTCACTCTGTTCTTCCTTCAATAAATAAATAAATAAATAAATAAAAGTTTAATGAATAACTCAACATAAAACCATCATAAACAAACACAGACTCACATGCAACATGGTTGAGTGCATCTCTCTCTCTCTCTCTCTCTCTCTCTCTCTCTCTCTCTCTCTCTCTCATCTCACTATCTCTCTAACTCGGCGTCTCCAGGTGCCCCTTATCTCACTCTCCTGCTGATTAGCTGATTCAGCGCCGGCCATGCTCCATCACAGCGCAGCCATTTCCCTCCTTGTTACACAGATATTTTAACCCTTGCACCCAGAGAGGCCCATATGGTTAGTGTCAGCTCTCTTGACAGGGAAAAAAAAAACTTCAGATCTACTGTGTGAGTCTCCACATGGTGGGTGATTGTGTCAATAATTTATTTTTATTGTATGTCATTTTAAAGTGAACATCTATAATCCATAACAGTTTATTGATATTTAGCATGTAGTTCAAATGCATGCTATAAAAAGGGTAGGAATGAAGATATGTCTAGCAAAACTGAAAGATATTTGCTCATCTGATTTGACTGGAGGTGCACTTCTAACAGTTTAGCAGTTTAAGAACAAACAAAATGTGCATGACATAAATTATTATGAAAGGTTCATTGAAATATTAAGCTCTTTTCTGTGTCTTTCAAAACAAATTAATTTCCATCTGTGTTATATTTCAGAAGGCTGAGGGTTGCATAGTAAGTCTGTCTGCGAGTACTGACCTGACCCTGTGAAAGTAGCCATATTTCAGTGTTTCACATTAGCCCTGTGAAGGGTTCTGTCTCTCACACGCTTCTTCTTATGGAATAACTTTAAAGTAACGTCATCTTCTGTGCCTAGTAAAGCTTTTAGTATTTACCAAATATCCTTGTAAACCACAAGACTGTGTAGATGCTTTCTAAGATTATAAACCTAATTTCAGTTTTGACTTGGCTTCAGGGTATGCTAGTAATGTAGATGCACTTGTGTGGATATCTGTGATATTTCTAGAACAATTAAAGCAATTTCATAGTTTCTGCTTTAAGCAGTATAGTAGTATAGAAATGAAGCCAGATGCTACTTCTACTTTATTTTATAGAAATCCTGCATAAACAACACAATGAAAGCCATCTGGTTCTGTGTGCCAAACACCTGCATTTGATTCCCAATAGAAAAGGTTTACTGCCTTTTTTTCTTTTTCTTTTTCTGCCATGGCACACCGTAGTGTGACATTGGATGAAATTTAGTGTTGGGTTTTTCAAAGATCCATGAAACTAAACAAATACACAAATATAATAATGTTGATAATAATGTGACTATGTCTAGTTAGGATTATAATAGGAAATCTTTTTATTTCCATTTTGAGTATAAAAACAGCAATATAATAACAATATTTAACATAAACAAGCATCTAACAGCAAGTATTTCAGTACGACTACGTTTAATTCAAGAGAAAGATGTACGGTAGCCTTGTTTAAGGTTTGCAAAAAATCCAAGTAAAAAATACACATAGAAATAAACTTGTTGAATTCAAGCCATACAACAACCAATAACATAAAGCTTTGTACCCAAGAATTGACTCTGAAGCTTGAAACAAACTTGTCTTTCACTCCTGTTTGGTGGTACTTTGAGTCCCGCGGTTGTATTACAGAAACTTCCTTTCTTAAGTCTTAAAGGTCCATTCAGTAAAACAGAACAAAAACAGAAGTTCTTGATTAGCAATGACATTTTTAAAATGTGTTATTTACAGTTAGCTATTAGTAATTTATTCCTCTAACTCAGGGGTTGGCACCCTATGGCATGCGTGCCAGCATTGGTATGAGGAGGCGTAATCACTGGCATGCCAGCAACAGCGAGAGAGGAGTAGACTGTTTTATTTTGATAAATTCCGCATCTGCATTCCAATCTACATCTTGATGTAATCCTTCCTCGTGATCACACAGCATGTTTTTCCTATTTTTTTAAAATGTACTTGTTCATTGAACTGTTGTATATAAGCACGACTTCTATTATATTATATTCAACAGTTAGTTCCGGTCCTCGAATCTGATTGGACGAGAGATGTTCCATGAGCACTGATGGTCTGACATCATCAGCACTCAGACGCTTCACTGTGTATATCACTCTGCTTGTGTTCGTGCCATTCTAAACTAAAGTGTTAGAGTAGAGCATATGTGTTAAAAGTTACTGTATAAGTGTCTCTTAGATGTATTTATTTTTTGACATTACATATGTTAGCCAGCAGGTGGTGGCAAAAGATAATTTTTGTGTGTAATGTGAGCATTTGGTGACATAAATTGAATCTGTCATTCGTATTACTACTACTACACGACTACAGCTAGAAAATAGCTTTAAATGGCTTTAAACGAACAACTTCAGCATTACGGCTCATCACAGCTGAGAGACACAACAGATTGATTAATTACACAATGGGTGCTGTTTAAAATGGCGGAGGACATTGCGGTTTCTATAGTGATTGACTCCTGTGCACCGGCTACCACGAAATAGGGAGAATTACCCCCACTTGAAAGGCTATTTTTCCACTGAGAAAGCTGATCTCCAGAAAGCTGACAGCATCTCTGCTTGTGAGTGGCAACATGTGATCACACACTCCGTCTCTCTCTCTCAAACACACACACACACACACACACACACACACACACACACACACACACACACACACACACACACACACACACACACACACACACACACACTCACATCCTTGTTTATTCAATAACTTGTTAGAAACAGCACAAGCCATGATATTACTTCTGAAGTGAAGTTTTAGAATTACTAACGAAGGCTTGGACACATCATTTGTTTTGAACCAGCAATGGCAGATTCTGATCCGCCGCGTAAGAACAAATGCATTTTTATGACCGTACATACTCATTTTTTAAAATGTACTTGTACATTGAACTGTTGTGTATAAGCAATATCACACGAGCAAGAGTGCGATATGGCCTTACATCAGCATTGCCACAGGCCGAGGCCATAGGCGGAAATCGCGGGGGGGTCGGGGCGGTCAGGACCCCCCCAATCTGAGGGTTGTCCCCCCCTAAAATATCATTCAAATATGTGTATTGTAAATAATATAATGATATATTCTTAAAATAATTGTATAAGAAATAAAATAATACAAATGCAAACGGGGCAACAACAAAAAACACCTTGGTGTCCCCTTCAAAAATTGCTCTTGAGAATTGTTTTGTTTATTGTCCCCCCCAACATTTTTATGAAATTTTCGCCCCTGGCCGAGGCCGAGTGCTGCAGGTAATCACAGCAGTGCTGATTTAGGGCCATACAGTTCAATGAACAAGTACATTTTAAAAAATATACTTTAAAAAAAATATAAAATATTACATTATATTATAACTGAAATTAACATGCATAAATTGCTGCTTAACAAATAAGATAGGACCCTCAAGTTAGGATGCGTCTGTATTATGGTGAGAAAATGCTTTGGAAATTAAAGCTAACCAATGACTATTTGATGCCTAAACTAGAACATTAATCAAAATTACTTTGGTTAAATGCAAAAAGACATTAAACATGCTTGCTTAATGTCATGCTCTCCAAGTGGTGCTATGCTCATGCAACTGTCCAGAGGATAGAAATGCTACTTCCAGCATCATGGGCAATTTGGTTTATGCGTCCTCGCACACAATCCACTGTTGCAAATATTGCAGTGCCATTGTGCACTTGAAAGGACACCCTCAGTGCTACACTTGCCCACACACTTCCCTCTGGCATGTGACCACCAATCTGTTGAGCTATAGGGGCTGCTTGAGCCCATTGTGACCCACCCTGCTGAAGCAAGGTGAGTTTGATTAGACTGCACGAGTGGATGAGCCGCAAATCTAAGGACACACTTGCTGTTCCTGCTTCCCTGAAGATGAAGTTTCGGTGAGGGTTGTGATCACCAGTTCCAGAGAGTCTCACTTGTGGCACTTTTGATGTTGTCTGGAGGAAGAACAAGGCCTTATTTCGCACAGCGCCAGTTGGGAGACCTTTCCTAGACACACAGGCTGACAAGGCAGTCGACACGGCTGATGGGATCCACACTAGACTTAGCATACTAATCCCAGAGTCATCACCAAAGTAGCGTACATTGCACTGTGCAGGTGCGAGGATCTCGAAGGTGAGCATATCTCCAGAATCCACAGTGGTGGCAGCTGACAAAGATATGGAAGTGTCTCTGTAATGAACACCAGACTTGAATGTGCGGGTAAGCTCAGCACTACTCCCGTTGTGGCTCACATATGCTAGTAAGTAGAAGCCCTCTGAAACACAAGCTTGACCCATGGAGTATAGTGCCTGCTGAAGGACAAACTTCACAGTGCCACTCTCCCTGAAGTGTACCCCACGATTGTCAAGGTTTAGCCCGACCATGTAGGGGTCAGAAATAGATGACGTACGGAAGGCAGGTCGATAGTTGGTGTGGTAGTGCGCCGAAGCAACAGCCTGAGCAGTCATAGCCACCGCACCGGTGTCATGGGACAACCAATACAAGCTGAAAGGTGAAATAAGGTTGCTCTGAATATGCACTCCACTGTCTTGGTTACATTGGTCACTGGCACTCTTGAGGGATAGAAACAGTACATGACCTGGCTCCACAGCAGTTGCTCCACTAATGCTAGCACTCTGGAGTGACTTACCATCCTGCTGCTCCACTCGTACACCACTAAGGTCCCAACCCTCCTCTTCACTGGCATTCATTCGTAAACACGCTTGAACAAAGCTGCGGCAGCCATGTTTTAAGGCAAGGTTATGGTCAACCCAAACAAGTCCGTGTTGATGTAGAACTATCTGACCATCTGTGCAGGAAAGAAGACTTTTGTCACTATTGCCTTGGATATGAAGTCGCATATTGGGGAACTCACTACCCTTTGGTACATCAACGTCACCAGACCAGGACAGCGAGAGTTTGCTTTCAGAGGGTTTGGTGCACACAGCATCACTCATGGCTGAACATGGAGAGACCACTGGCTGAGAATCACATTCTGAACAGGCCTGACACTCCTCTGTCTCTGAATTGTAAAAATAAGAGTGTCCGCACATCCCAGCAAACGCGTCCCTCTCGGACATGCCAGAGCAGCGAAATCCACCTGCATCCAAAGACATTAAACAATGCTCTGCATTTAATGTATTAGGCTTTAATCACAAACAATTATGGAAATCTGGGAGACTTACCTGGTGTGTTGAGGCACTGGTTCTGTTCTTTACACAGGTTTGTTATCTCTAGGCATTCATCTCTGTCCTGTTGGACATTTTCATTCATTATTTTATCTTTCTTATGGAATTGTATTAATAACTTGACTTTGCACACATTTTAAGACAGTAAGTGAGGCTGACATACTGTTCCAAACCTGAGCCTAGTGTAAAAAATGTGGATGTACCAGAGCTATGGCAGAGGGCAAGATTTTCAAAGAAAGTCACAAAGTTTAGAAATTCCTTTAAATTATTTCATTTGCATTGAGCGTACAAACCATGGCTGCATTTGGTAACTATGGTCAAAATTAGGCTGCATAGCCACAACAGATTTAAATTCAAACTAAATTACAACATGCTGCTTAAAGTAATGAACTGTATCCTCCAAAGATGACACAGTAGTAGACACACCTGGCATATCCTGTCCGCATGAATCGAACATTGAGCCACCAGAAAGAATCCTGGAGGGCAAACGGTGCATTTCTCACAGTGTGGCTGATTTGCTCTGTATTCGCAGTACTCATCTGCTCGACAGGATCCACAGACAAGCAGAGGTCTGTCAGCATCCATCACACTAGCATCCATGTTCATCTTGTGCATGTCGAAAGCCTCCTGAGTATAGGTCCTCGCCTGGGATTGGAAACTCTGCAAATGTCTCTCAATGACTCTGTGTGGGCCTTGGACAGATAAGTGCTTGACGCTGTCCAGAAGATGGTTGTACTGGGTCTTGACCTGCTCCATCTGGTCAAACATTCTCCGTTGCTGTTCCAGTATTTCATTCTGGTGGGTTAACAAAGCACCTTGCTGTTCACTCAGTGTGCTCTGAAGCTGCTTGATCTCAGTGTGCTGTCTCTGAAGCTGTTCCACCAGTTTCTCCTGACCTTTTTCCAAATGTAGATGCAACACCAATGCGTCTTCCGAATGGACCTCGTTAGTCCCTGGTCAAAATATAGGGAAAGCACAACATTTTGTTGAAATCACTTCAGATGTGAGTTACATTTTATTATTGTCAACTTGGACACTTAAAAATTTTCATGATATTGACAACATTCTACATGGTGTAGTCTTCCTAAGGGAGCAGGCAACTCTCCAACGTGTAATCAGATTTGCATGACCATGATTGCTAGGTTAAGTGTAAAATCCCTATTATAAAAAGAACAAAAGCTTAATGGTATCTATGACTCTGGACAAAATGTGTATATCATCATTTACCTTGTTTGATGTCACATGTCAATTGAATTCCAGTGGATGGTCCCCCTCGAAGTCCTAACTCCGGAAATTCCCCCAATGCTTGCTCAGCTCTGTCCTGCATATGGACAAAAGACAGTTTGCTTCTTCCAACATTTGACCCTGTCGCGCAGGCTTCTCCAATGCAGGAATGCTGTCTGTGCTCTTGTCGCATATGTACAGGCAGTTTACACTCAATACTTCTGCATTCATTTGTACCATTATTTGTTGGTCTTGGCAACCTTTGACAGCTTCCTCCAGTGCATCCATGTGGGCTGAACACCTCAGCTGTGATATTTCTTGGGTTTTCCTTTGGTCTGCCAGTCTTGCTCTGCTGTGGATGGATTATTGTGTAAGGCACTGCTGGTCGTCTTGGCGAATAAACCGAATATCTGCTCTGGTGATGAGATAATCTGCTTTGGCTATCTGGTGTTCTGGATGCAGACCTTTGGCAATGCGTTCCTGTGCAAATTTCAGATGCACTCTGAATATTTCCTCCACACACCATCAAACAAATCAGAAATAAAAAGCTTTGAGTTGCCATTTTAGCTTCGTCGTGTAAAAATGCTAAAGACACTTAAACTTGGGTTCCTTGTAATCCAGAGAATGATCCACAGACTGTATCCATATTACAATGCCCACATAGTCAGTATCACAAATTGTTTCCAATCTGTGGAAGCTAAAATTTGGATCAAACAAACATTTTCAAATATTAAAGCAGCTATTTTTTGGTCTAGAATGGAGGGAACATGTGCTCTGCAACCTGTGGTGGAAGTTCTGAAGAAATGTCTATATGTGGCATTCCACACGCTTAATTGGCAACAGGTTTGCCTCAAGCCTCAGTTAACCCGTAGAGTTCCTAGACGTTACACTGTTATCAGCCTCAACTAATGATTTATAAATAATTTAAATGCTGTTCCTTCATAGACGGTACTAGTCTGCATGTGGCTCTTTTTCATGGTACTTAATGGGTACAAAGATGGAAACTTTTTCAAAAGGGAAATGTACTTTAATTAGCAATTATTGTTTTTGTTAATTAGTTTGTGAATTATGAAAATTCAGTTGTTCCTATATAAATCAGCTTTTTAAAATTTTGATATTGTCACACTGTTTATAAAGTCTGCCGTCAAGTAATGTACCAATAATTATCCTGCTGATAAAACTAAAATGCATTTGATAGACATTTAGCAATTTTCATTCTTGCCATTTGACTCTCATTGTAATACGTTTTAAAATATATCCTCTGTATGTCAGGATTATATAGTATAAAGGTGATTTTGAGCAAGATAAATACACCTAAAATGTTTGCGTTGTTGAATTGAACATTACCAATAATATTTGTCAATCTTATATTAGTATTCAAATAACTGTCAATTGATGGAGAGTTAATCTTGACTGTATATATTTTGAGCTTTATCACATGATTGTAAAGGGTTAATTATTTCCTCAAGCCTCTTTAATTACAACCAACATCTTTAATTACAACCTGCATGCTTGTTTTCATCTGCCAGACATAACCTGCTGTGGGGTCAATTAAAGCTGCTGGTGTTGAGTCTGAAACCACAAGAATCCCCTCCCATACATCTATGATGCTTGAAACGCTCTCAAAAGATGCTTAATTGTAAAGGGATCAATTATACACTGTAAAAATGAAAGCATAACATTTTAAAAATGCTACATTTACACAGTATATTTGGTAGAAAGGGACATTCGACGGCATGACCCATGTTATTTATTTATTATTTTTGTAGTTCATTCTGTGCATTGGAGTGTTATGCATTATGTGCATTATGCTGCATTTTATGTTAAGTTAATGTTTAATGGTTCATTTTAATGTAATGTGTGTTACCCTGATAATGTTTTGTCTGTTTGTCTTTCTCACCCATATGCTATAATGTCAGTATTATTTGTATGTTTGTATTGTAACCTATTTCAAGCCTAAGTCAACAAATATACTGTCTTAATTTGGTAATTTAATTATACAAATGTGTGTGTTTTATATTTCTTTCCATGATGTCTGTAGAAGTGCATGCATTTGCTTCCCGGAGCATGTGGTCAACAGCAGTTCAAAAACATCTCACCCCAGGATCTCAGATATCCCCCTGTTGAACACACAGATGTTGCTGCCAAGCTCTTGGCAACACAGGAACAGACAGAACAGACATGGCTGTTTACATCCACAGTTTTCACGTCCATGTGGAAGCAATAGCTGCTGTCCTCCATTTTCAAAGTACTCATTAAAGCTTAATGGATGTCTCTGGATGTCTATTATTGCCTTTGAATTTTCAGACAACATATTCAGTCTTTATACAGCATGTGTTCTGTTTATAAGTTTATGGTAATTGCAAATAATAAATATTAATATAATTTTGTGGTAAATTATTCAATTGAATAAAAAACACCTTTTGAAAGGTATAAAATATTATGATATTATGCAAGGCAATTTACGGACAGTGCCATGCAGTACAGTGTGCAGTAGCATCAGTATGGGTGTATGCACTTTGTATGTGCATCATGAAGTCACATTTGTACAGAACTACAATGTTGTACAGTGCAGAGCCAGTGTATGCAGAGTTTTTATGTATTAAGAAGCTTTATGGAAAACATTGTTCCCATGTCTTGTTGTTTTAAGACCGGTATATTCTTCAATATAAATTAAGTATAAATGTGTGTGCACTTCTTAGGTCGTAACTGACAGGAGTATGAAATGATAAAAAAGAATTTGCAGCACCAAAGAGGTTTCCTCTAATGCACTTAAGGAGGGCTATATTTTTGGCAATTCTCCTAAATTGACTTTTGGATAACTCCCTCAGACCATACAAATTGCACACTGAACACTATAAATCCTGTACTGTAAATAGGATGCTTCTACCTTTAATTTTAAATGGCATTAGCATTATGGACAAAGACTTGTTAAATGAAAGTTATCTTTCTGATGGTGATCGTGTACCACGAATGTGCTGCTTATAATGTATACATAAGCACTAGGAGGGGATCTCAAAGTTTTTTCAATTTCAGACCACACATCACCACCTGCTGTCCATTTAGATCAACACATACAGTACTCTATGACTAGATTCTGTATAATAGGGACTTAAAACATTTTTAACACGTGAACCCAAATAAATATTAAATTGAAATCATATTGACATGTCTGATTTCTGATGATATACTGTATGTGAGATTCTGGGGTCATTTTCTCAGGAAGAAGAACTAAAAAGCAGTAGATCTTAAACTGAACTCTCAATTTAATGCCATTGCTATCAGTGAGAAACAATTGAGATATTAAAGAGATCTCGTTTGTGATTTTTCTTTAGTGATGCTTATGCAAATGAACAAATCTGTAACTTAAACCTACAAATATTTAATACTTGATTTATTGCTTATGCAAATCATAAGATTTGTCATTAGAAGCAAAGATATCTAAAACAATGTGATGCACAGGACTGTGCTTTATTATAAAAGAGACTGTACATAAAAAGACAAACAGATTATAATTTAAATACAAAACGATAATAGAGATTATATTATTTGCAGATATTCTGCAAAAGAACATTTAAATTACAGATCACTTGCACATATTATGACAAGGCCTTGCAATGCTTAACATTAAGTGGTCATTGTTCAGACAGCTCTATATGTGAGATACAATCTCACAGATATTTAATAGAATTAAATAAATAAAACTAGTAATCGAACACTGCTCGCCTTCAACAGCCGTACGAGACACTTCTAAAAAACAGAAACATCTTGATGTTTGTGCCATGCTACTTACATTTCGTATATTTTCAGATTTATGAGCTCACATTCATCTGTACAATACACTAAACCTGATTATTCATAGAAATCACTGGATTATCACTTAAATTCAGCCAACCTTCTGAACTGGCAAAAATTAAAAAGAGCCACATCCTCTTTTGTGTGGTCCCCCATACAAAACATATCTAATGACAAAAACTGCTTTTGCTACTTCATAAAACAATCGAGTTTGAGATGTATTTTCTCATTCTGCAAGAATTTTTTTTTTTATCTCTGGGCAACGTTCGGGACTGGTTAGTGCGTCAGTGTCCTGCAGTCAGTGCAAAAGAAATGTTCACAATACTTCAGCAGTTTAAAAAAGCAGTGGCCATTTTCTGAACAATATCAAACCAAATATGGGTGAATCTCACAAAAACATGTCTAGGTCACATATTAAATTTCAATAAAAAATGAAAATTCTCTCATCATTTACTCACCCTCATGCCATCCTAAATGTAGAACTTTCATTCTTCTGCTGAACACAAGGATTTTTAGAAGAATATTTCAGCTCTGTAAATGAATGGAAGCCAAAATTTTGAAGCTCCAAAAAGCACATAAAGACAGAGATGTAATCCAGAAGACTCCAGTGGTTCAATCCATGTCTTCTGATGTGATATGATAGTAGTCCTTTTTTAATATTAATTCTCCTCCCTGCCCAGCAGGTGGCAATATGCACCACAAATGTGTATATCAAAAACAAAAGATGAAAAATGTGAAAAGGAAAGTGAAGGTAGAGATTTATGGTAAAAAATATATTTAAATAAATTGAACAGTTCACCCTCTGATCACCCACCTATCAAATCACTTCCGAAGACATGGATTAAACTACTGGAGTTTTATGGATTACGTTTATGCTGCATTTAAGTGATTTTTGGAGCTTCGAAGTTTTGGTCACCATTCACTTGCTATAGACCAATAGAGCTGAAATATTCTTCAAAAAATCTTCATTAATGTTCAGCAGAAGAAAGAAATCACACATCTGGGATGGCATGAGGTTGAACTATCCCTTAAAAGTCAATATTTCTGCTTATAATCTAATATATATATATATATATATATATATATATATATATATATATATATATATATATATATATATATTACAGCTATAGTGTAATATGTAAATCACATTTACCCCAAATTTAATATTTCTTATTTGATTATCATGCATCACACATAATACAGAAAACAAAATACTGTAATACAATGATTTTTTTTTATTTAAATTAGTATATATTAGAGGAAGTTCAACAAATACTGCCATTATTTTTTATCATTATGAAATTTTACCACTATTATTATTCATTAATTTTGCATTACTGTAATGAGAATTAGGGGTGGAAATGTGCTTAATTGTCATGAAAAAATATTGCACTGCAAAACAGCTTAATCGTCCTAATAACAGACTTTTTCTTTAAGCAAAATATAATTTCATAATTCTTTCCTGTGACTTTTGGATTAGAATATGACCCAGACATGCTTTTGACATGCTTCTAGAGATTCACAAACATGGTGTTTAGTTTGATATAAAGGAGAATCTCTGCACATTTCTGCATCTGTCTTTACCCTCACCTTACAGCCATGAGAGGTAAAATTAAATCAGCAAGTCCTGAAGGCAAAAAGCTAAACAAGAAATAATTGTCATTTTCTTTACCAGGCATAATATCATATAAGAAATGACATTCAAACATTTCTTCCTGACATAAAGGAATAGCTTGACAGCTGAGTGAAAAAAAAAAAAGAAGCTAACTAGCCTTAGCTGAAACTTGCCAAACATGGGTCTCAGTACATTGACCAAACACACACAAAAACAACAACAACCCTTCAGGCAATTTCCCACAGTATTATATGTACAAAATATATATGGCAACCTAACCAGAGAGAAGAGAGATCTGATTGTTTCTTTTCATATTCTGTGTAAATGCATTACAAGCTCTCTTTCCTTAAAAAAAGAGCATTGTAGATGCTTAGATACATTGGCGATTGGACAAAAAAAACATTCAGTCATATCCTAATGCACTTTGCAATGTTTGTAACTGATTGGCCGCTTTGTCTCGGTGAGTTGATGTTAGTCAGCGTAGTGCATGATGGATTCGACGTAGTTGCCAGGAAACAGTCCAGTCACGCCATTAGACACGCCCTCGAACCAGCCGTCATCATTTTTTTTGATGATGTAGATGATGGCGCCCTCCATGAAGGAAAGCTCATCATCTTTGTCCTTTGTGTAGTCATAGATGGCCACCACTGAATGAGAAGTACAGATGGTTAGTTCAAAGTGAAGTGGATTAGAAAACTAAAGTAAGGACCGTGAGCAAGATTAGAGATGCTCTTTAGCTTTAGAATTTACAACTCCAATTAGCAAAAAGAATGGACAGTATGGAAAATGCTAATTAAACCAAAAAGGAGTGATTTGTCAATTATATTCATCCAGTGATATATTGAAAGCACTACAACAACCATTTTATTTTATATAAGGAGCCTCCAAAAAAAGCATAGACCTTCAAGAGCAAGTATGGGTCAAGTCTTGCCAAATTGCCAACAGATGCATCAGCAAATAATCCAACGCTTTGAGAACAATATTCCCCAAAGACAAATTGGAAGAATGTTGAGCATTTTACCCACTACAGTGCACGATATAGTTAAAAGATTCAAGGAATCTGGTCAAATCTTGGTACGTAAAGGGCAAGATGAAAAACACTTCTGAATGCATGTGCTCTCCAACCCCTCAGATGTCACTGTCTTAAAAACTGTCGTGTCTGTAATGGATATCATTACATGGGCTTGGAAATATTTTGGTAAACCTTTGTCAGTCAACACCATTTGCCACTGCATCCACAGATGCAAGATAAGGTTTGACTTTGTAAAGCAGAAGTTATACATCAACACTGTTCAGGAGCACCGCTGACTTCTCTGGGCTCGTCTCATCTGAGATGGAATGTAGAACAGTGGAATTGTGTTTTGTGGTACAGATTTCAAATAGTTGTTGGGAAAAAACAGCCATCCTATTCTCCAGGGTAAAGAGGAAATGGACCATCCAAGCCATTATCAGCATCAGGTCCAGAAGCCAGTGACTGTCATAGTATGAGGGTGTGTCAGTGCCTATAGCACGGGTAACTTGGACATCTGTGAGAGTACCATTAATGAAGAAAAATACACTCACAGAGCACTTTATTTTATAGTTAAGTGCCCAAATTGGTCTTCTGCTATTGTAGCCCATCCGCCTCAAGGTTTGCTGTGTTGTGTATTCTGAGTTGTTATTCTGCTCAGTACAATTGTACAGAGGGGTTATCTTAGTTACCGTGGCCTTTCTGTCTGCTCGAACCAGTCTGGCCATTCTCCCTATAACTCTCTCATCATCAAGGCGTTTCTGTCCGCAGAACTGCCGCTCACTGGATGTTTTTTTATTTTTTGTCACTATTCTGAATAAACTCTAGAGATTGTTGTGTGTGAAAATCCAAGGAGATCAGCAGTTACAAACCAGCCCATCTGGGACCAACAAATATTCCACGGTCAAAATCACTGAGATACATTTTCCCCCCATTCTGATGGTTGATGTGAATATTAACTGAAGCTCATGACCTGTATCTGCATGATTTTATGCATTGCACTACTGTCATAAAATTAGCTGAACAGATTATCTCATGAATAAGTAGGTGTACAGGTATTCCTAATAAACTGCTTAGTGAGTGTATGTAAATATTTTGGAGCAACATATGCTGCCATCCAGACCCCATCTTATCCAGGGATTTCAGTGGATTTTCCAGCAGAAGAATGCCAAACCACATACTGCCCAGACTATAAGTGCATGGCTGTGTAAGCAGAGGGTGCAGGTGCTATATTGGCTTGCCCATAGTCCTGACCTTTCTCCAATTGAGAATGTGTGGCTGTAAGCACTATGGGGTATCCTTTACACTATTACCACCAGAGGCACCCATTGAATTTGTTTCTTGTGACTTTGGGTGTTGTGTGAGGTGTGAATCTCTGTTTGTGTTAATTGCTTTCACTGTTTCCTGGTTTAGACTGTGTATTTTTAAGTTGTGCTTTTTGTGTTCTGTTTTGCTGAGTTCTCAAGTTGTTCCTAGCGATCACTTGCTCGTAAGCCTTATTTTCTTATTTTTATGTTTTTGGACCTGGATTGTGGAGATTAGTTTGTGATTTTGATTTTTTGCTGGATATTTTTGGACTGCCTTTTTCATGCCTGACTTTTGCCTGAGCTGTGTTCTCTGATTCTTGGATTACTGACCACCATTAAAGACTTTTTGCATATTTATCCCTGCTCTTAGTGCTTTCTCTGCTAGTGGGTTCACTAAATCAATATTGTGTGTCCATGTGTAGAGTGTTGGTCTGCCTCCTTAGAAACACTGGTTCTAACCTCACCAAGGGCAGTGCGCTGACAGTAGAACTCAGCCTAAACAAGATGGACCCAGCAGAGAGTCAGAGCAGAGTCCTGCTAACCTGGAGGGTTTTATGGATACCATGCAATGGCACGAACAGGCACTCACAATCCAGGGAGCTCTTCTGGGCTGACATGAGCAGTTGCTAATGGAATTACTTCATACCCTGCAATCTTTGCCTCCATCCCAGTCTCCAACTTCCTCAGCATCTTGTGTTTCCTCCCAGCCACCTGCTCCAGTCAACCATTTACCAGTCATTCCTCCTACTGGCCTGAGCCACGTCCCCCTGTCTGCAAATGTATGATGGTAACCTGGAGGGATGTTGAGGTTTCCTGGTCCAGTGTTCACTTAACGTTGATCTTCAGCCTTCTGTCTTCCCTACTGAACAATTTCTGGTGGCCTATATCATTACTCTTCTGAATGATAAAGCCCTAGCATGGGCTACAGCTCTCTTTGAGTAGAAGAGCCCTATTTGTTCTACTTTCCAGATCTTCTCTAAGGAGATGAGATGTGTATTTGTCCAGCCTACCAGTGGAAGCAGCCGATCAACTGCTTCATCTGCGCAAGTGAGCCATGAGTGCTGCGGTCTATGCCATTTATTTCAGGACCTTGGCTGCAGAGAGTGGCTGGAACAACAATGCTCTCATTGCCAGTCTTCCAAAGATTCCTGAGTTATTCTGAGTACCTCCTGAGTACCATGACCTGAAGGAGGTTTTCAGCAAGAAACGGGCCACTAGACTACAATTAACCTGCAGCCAGGAATATGTCCTCCGAGGAGTCTTGTCTTCTCCCTGTCATTCCCTGAGCATGTTTCCATGGTCAAATACACCAAGGAAGCCCCGGAATCATGGTTTATTTTTTGTGGGTAAGAAAGATGGGGGACTGTGACCATGCATTGACTATTGATGGCTCAACAGGATCACAGTTAGGAATTGATACCCACTTCCTCTTATGTTTTCTGCCTTTGAGTTACTTCAAGGGGCCTCCATTTTAACAAGTTGGTCCTGCGGAACGCATATCATTTGGTCCGTATGAAAGGGGGACGAATGAAAAACCGCCTTTAACACTCCAACTAGGCACTACAAGTACCTGGACATGCCCTTTGGTCTTACCAATGCCCCTGCTGTGTTCCAGTTCCTCATAAATGATGTACTACGAGACATGCTGAACTGGTTCATCTTCGGCTTCCTTGATGATATTATGGTATTCTCCAAGTAATTTAAACCTGATTGAGTTTGACTTAATATATTATTAACCAACAAATAATGCTTTAGCTGTTCGTTTACCAAGGACTAAAATAATTAAGCTGTAACAGGCAATCTGGAAATAGGGCGATAGTTATCCTTTCAATAATGGAAGAACAAACGCTGACTTCAAGGAGCTGGGAATCAAACCACAGATTAGACTGAGATTAAAAATAGAGGCAATAGGTCTCGCTATCAGATCTGCAGCTATTTAAAAAAAAAAATAAGGCTCTATTTGATCAGGGCCAGCAGACTTTTTACAATCAAGACTTGATAGAGTTTACAAATCTGAATGGGGGAAATGGGGAGAAAATTAAAATGATTTATTTTGCAATTTAAAAGAATGGCCACATTATCTTTAAAATTGTGGTTACGAGTGGTTAAACTTACATTAATAAAATGCTTATTAAAAGTATCTGCTATATTATATTTACCCTTAATTTCATCATGATTTACCTTTAATAAACCAGAAGGAGCTGGAGGCGACATAAACCCTAATGATTTTACCAGCTTTCAAAATGTACTAGGATCATTAAGATTCTTATATATTAAGTTAAGGTAATACTCACATTTTTCATTTTTATGATTCTAGTGCATTTGTTTCTTAACGCCCTATATTGTTCCCAATCACTAGCATCATTACTCTTCAGCCTTGGCCCATGCATTATTTCTTTCTCTGATAGAAGATGAGATATGGATTTATTAAACCATAGATTATCTTTACCACTGACTCTAAATCTTATTAGAGGTGCATGCTTATTAATCAGGGCCAAAAAGTTTGTTTTAAAATAATTCCACACCAGATTAACATGTGCCATTTCACAGACATGGACCACATCACTGTTATACAGATCATGCAAAAAATCTTGCTCATTAAAATTTTTATAATTTCTTCTGAAAATGAATTGGGGCTTAGTTTTAAAGAGTATTTATGTGGAGAATTTGTGATTATAACATCAAACAATCGAGATTTGTCCATGTTTTTTTAAGTTTAGCTGAGTGGAGAGTTAAATATTTGAGACAAATTTAATGCATCGCAGATGTCCTTAAGTGAGTTTGAAGATTTTGATAACCAGTCACAGTTTAAGTCTCCCAGTAAAACAAAGTAATTATCTGAAAACGTTGTCAGGTGGACTGACAGCAGTGTACCAGATTCATGTGATGCCGATGGTGGGCGATATCATCCAAGTACTGTAAGATCAGCACCACTGGGAAGATGTAACTTGATTACAGACAGTTCAAAAGCACTTTGGTTTACTGATCGAATCAATCCAAGAACAGTGCAATATCGTTTTGACATAAATAGCAACCCCCCCCTCCTTTGTTTGCGCGATCTGTCCTGTAGACATTGTATCCATCAATATGAATCATGTTGTTCGTAACTGATGGTTTCAGACACGTTTCTGACAGAACCATAATGTTGCAGTCAGTCAAATTTTCCTAGAGATGAACTACATAAATTTGATTAATTAGACAGCGTACATTTAAATGAATAGAATGTAATCCACTGCTGTTTTTAAGGTCGTCTGAGTTTTCAAGTTGTGTCAGTTCAGGGCCTGGGTTAGGGTGGATGCTATCTGATAGGAGAAGCAGGAGAATCGATAAAACTTTCTTTACTGGAGCAAATCTCCATCTGTGTCTGTAAGCAACTGAAGAGACAAACTGGGCCACGCTCATCATCCCTTTCCACCGCTGTGCGTGCTGTAGCTGCTGGTCTTCATAATCATACAAACCTGTAGGACACTCCGCTGTAATCCAGTGGTTGATTACAAATGGAGCAACATCCGAGTGGAAAAAGGCCACAGTACATGGATAAGTAGTCCACAATAAAGCACCCAATCCATCACTAACATTGGAGATGACAATGTGATGCTACCCAGTAGGTAAAACAATCCGACTGACCACATTTTTTTAAGTCAGTTTTGTTAATATTGTATTTGTTATCAGGATGTCAAATGTCCTTGCATGTAAACAATGTAATCTCAAAACACAGCGAAGAAAACAACGTTAAAACACCTGTGCTGCCATCTTGCCATTTCAGTTGACTGCTTATCCGGGATCTTCCAGGACCCTAGAGTTCCTTCGCTGGCAGTTCTGGTGGCCCAGTATGGAAAAGGATGTTAAAGGACTTTTGTGGCTGCCTGTCCTATCTGTGCTCGTAATAAGGACTCTTGCCAGGCTCCCCAAGGTCTCCTTTTTCCTTTATACATTCCCTGAAGACTATGGTCACATGTCTCCCTGGACTTCATTACTGACTTGCCTTCTTCCCAAGTTAACACTGTCATTCTAGTGCTAGTAGACAGAATCTCTAAGGCTTGTCAGTTTATTCTCCTGCCCAAACATCCATCTGCTGCCGAAACATATATGTGACCATGTGTTCCAAGTCTTTGGTCTTCCCCAGGAAGATCTCTGATTGGGGACCCCAGTTTACCTCCTGCTTCTGGCGAGCCTTCTGCCGGCTTATTGGGGCAACTGCTGGCCTGTCTTACTATTTACATACAGAGTCTAAGGAGAGGGTAAACCAGGATCTGGAGTCCAGCCTTAGATGTTTGGTCTCATTGAACCTGTCCTTCTGGAGTTCTCAACTGCCCTGGGCTGAATATAAGCATAACTCCCTTCGAGTGCCAGTTTGGTTACCTACCAACTTTGTTTCCCGAACAAACGGATCGGGAGGAGAGCTTGTCTGGCCCTTCAACAAGCCTCTAGGAGCCACAGGCGAAAAGCATGGAGTTGGTCCTTCGTTCCGGCCTGGGCAAAGAGTTTGGCTCTCCCCCCCCTCCCTCAGATCATTGATGTTCAACCGGCCTTCACAATCAACCGTCTCTTGGGCTCAAGACGATTTCGAGACAACATCCAATACCTCATGGATTGAGAACTCTGGGAACATCAGGAGACATTGAGAGGGGGTCCTGTCAGCACTCTGGTGTGTACACTCTTATCACCAGAGGCCCCCAGTGGACTTGTTTCTTGTGACTTTGGGTGTGGTGTGTGAATCTGTTATGATGGTAAGTGAGGACCCAAAAGCGATGTAGCAAAACAGAGTCTTTTAATGAAGCTCAGGGAATAATGTCAAACACAAAGTCTTCTCCTTGAGAGGAATACAAACAAACAGCCCGCAGAGAGGGCGATAAAAAACTGAACAAAACAAGTGCTTCCTTAGATCCCGAGCTAGTCCATGGGCAACAGACAGGGTAAGCGGAGAGTTACACTTAGTGAGAATCCGACAAAGAATGCAGCGAGAGCAAGGGGAGAAATAGAGAGCTTAATCAGAGGAGAGAGGGAACAGGTGGGAAGAGGATTAACGAGGAATACAGGGGAGATGAGAAACAGCTGGAAGAGGAGGGAAGGAGAGGGAAGGTAACATATAACGATCAACAGAGGGCGGCAGAGTAGAGGGAAAGAACAGAAGTGAGACATACCAAGATAAGACATGACAGTACCCCTCCCTCAACGAGCGCCTCCTGGCGCTTCCGAGGAGGGAACCTGGCGGCTACGGAGGAAATCATTGATAAGCGAACGGTCCAACACGTCCCGAGAGGGGACCCAACTTCTCTCCTCAGGTCCGTAACCCTCCCAATCAACCAGAAACTGATGACCATGACCCCGAGCGCTCATGTCCAGAATCTTGCGGACCCTGTAGATGGAAGCACCTTCAACGCGAACGGGGAGGGAAGAGGGACGAGTGGGAGCGCGAAGAGCGGGCTTAACACAGGAGACGTGGAAAACTGGGTGGACGCGGCACAGATAGCGGGGGAGAAGAAGTCGCACCGCGACGGGACTAATAACCTGCGAGATGCGGAACGGACCGATGAAGCGCGGAGTCAATTTACGAGAGACAGACTTAAGGGGAAGGTTGAGAGTGGATAACCAAACCTTCTGGCCGCGACAATATCTGGGGCTCTTAGTTCTACGCTTGTTAGCAGCCCTCACAGTCTGGTCCCTATAACGGCAGAGAGCTGATCTAACACCCCTCCAGGTGCGCTCGCAACGTTGGACAAAAGCTTGAGCGGAAGGGACGCTGGAGTCGGCGATTTGCGACGAGAACAGCGAAGGTTGGTACCCGAGGCTGCTCTGAAAAGGAGACAGGCCGGTAGCAGACGACGGAAGCGAATTATGGGCGTATTCTGCCCAGGGAAGGTGTTCGGACCAGGAGAAACAGCTGGAAGAGGAGGGAAGGAGAGGGAAGGTAACATATAACGATCAACAGAGGGCGGCAGAGTAGAGGGAAAGAACAGAAGTGAGACATACCAAGATAAGACATGACAGAATCTGAGTTTTTGTTAATTGCTTTCACTTGTTCCGAGTTTAGACTGTGTATATTTAAGTTGTGTTCTTTGTTTTCTTTTTTGCTTGAACCTGGTTTTTGGACCTGGATTGTGATTTTGATTATTTGCTGGATATTTTTGGACTGCCTTTTTCATTCCTGATTTTTGCCAGAGCTGTGATTCTTGGAATGTGTTCTTGGATTTCTGACCACCTTTAAAGTCTTTTTAGTTTTTTTTTCTTACAGCTAGTGGGTTTACTAACTCAATCCTGTGTTACCCAGGGATAGATTGTTGGTCTCCCTCCCTAGAGACCCAGGATCTAATCTAATCTCAGAGAGGGCAGAGCCCTGACAGTGGCGCATAAGTCCACAATACGACAATGAAGGCCCTGTACAAATTGCAGCTGAAGACCTGCATAATAGATGAATGGGTCAAAAGTCAGCTTGCTACACTTATCAGACTTGTGGCAAAACGTTTTAGTTTTCAATTTAGTGCCAAAACGCTTAATAAGTGCTATTAGAAGCAATGGTGATGTTAGACATTAATAAACACTCAACTGTCCCAACGTTTCTGGAGCATGTTGCAATCATTTGAAATGAGTGTATACTTTCAAAGAAACATTTAAATTCACAAGGTAAAACATAAAATAATGGTGGATGCTGTTCACTTGTGGTGGTTGAGGAAAGTCCCCTGGTTGCTAGCAGGGTATCTGCACATTTTTTAACAGCAAATTTAATAACTTTTAAGACATTTTTAAGTCCTCTAAAAGGAAAATTTAAGACTTTACCTCAACAAAAAAAACAGGAAAATGTTCAGCGCAACAACACAGAATGATGTGTTGTGGTACAACTCACCAGAGCAACGCTCAAGACAGGTCAAAGGGACGCGAAAACTTTTATACCAAGTGCTGATTCACCTTACAACCCTGACATGGTTGACTATGTATAAACTATCAGCTTTTAAGGTACTTCAGGTAATTTCTAAATTCTGGCCCCTCATAGCAGTTTGAAAAAGACATGGAAGACAGCCCCAGGACATTACAAAAGCCCACAAATACACAAAAGTTAAAGTATTTGTCATACTTGATCTAAATTATGGGTAAATGTGGCTGCCAAATAGCCTTGAGCTGGGTTTGGGGGTTCTCCCCCAAGAAAATGTTATTCAGGGTCTGATAGTGTTTTCCATGTAATTTCAGACACAGATAAATGCAAGCACATTCAATAATCTATGCATAGACCTAATGAATGAAGATCCAGTCAGACAATTGTAGGAAAGATCAGGATCAGAAATTTATTTAAAAGTGCTTTGTTCAGCAACTACTTTCAGTACTGTGCATCAAACTTCCAATATGGTTAACAATGGGATTAATACCAATCTGGCAATCCAAAGATATACATGTATAACAGTATACAAACAGAATAGCATGAAAACAATCATGCTTACATGGGATGACAAATAGAGAAACATTTATTCATTTTATCCAAAACGACTTACAATTGCTATATATGTCAGAGGTCACATGCCTCTGGAGCAACTAGGTGTTAAGTGTCTTGCTGAGGGACACATTGGTGTCTCACAGTGGATTCAAACCTGGGTCTCTCACACCAAAGGCATGTGTCTTATCCGTTGCACCATCACATTCTCAGACTCAGCCGAACGCACAAACGCTCTTCTTCGTGAGCATTTGAGTGTGCGGTTAAAAACTAGCCTAGAGCGCCATCTGCAAAAACTAAGCTCAGAATCAATTCGCAAAGCATTAGGAAAAAATTTAAATCAATCCAAGAATCTCAATGAATCGATATATTGTAGCCAGGACTCCCTTGAAAAAGAGATTAGTAATCTCAACGGGATTTTCCTGGTTAAATAAAGGTTTAATAATAATTGTCCCAAATATTCATTAGGAAATAACATGAAAACACACAAAGCATTTTAACATATTCAAAGAATTTTAAATGTTACTTTGATAGGCTTACCTTAAAATGCTCCAGCAAGTCTTCTGCCGTTGAGTGGCCCAAAAACTGAGAACCAAGATAGCGAGACCTGACAATCGGGGTGCCGGTCTCGTCGGTTGACCAATGTCTGACGTGCAAGTCCAACTGTTAAGTTTTCGTTGTTGTGTTCATGGACTCATCAAACATTATGATGAAAGCGTCCTTGTTTGCCCGTGAAATTAGTTCCTTCTTTAGGTATGGGGCAACACCAAATCGTGCTAAATATGCGGTTTTGTCCCTTCCACACGTGAACGTACTCGCACACTCTGAGTCAGGGAACATTGCTTGAAAAACTAGGTGGATGTCCTCATTTGAGGTGTACGAGTGGTGGCGGCTTACGGTTTGAAATACCCACAGTATTTCGGCTTTAAGTGTAGCTACATTCGCAAAGCTGCCGAAGGCATTGCTTGAAGTGGACGGCCTTGTGGAAGGCTGAGAGGTCGAAGTGCTCGATGAGAACATTATGGGCAAACTACTTGCCTGCGACGACACATACTTCTATGCTTTCATGTGTGAATCGAGCACTATGTGGCCCATTGACCCCAGCTGTATCGTCTTTTTACATAAAGCACACCTCGCTTCATGATTACTGGCTGTTTTCTTCAGCCACCCCCGATACTTTTCGTCCTCCAACCAATTGTCATTAAACAAACATTTGCCCATGCTTGCGATTTCGCAAAATGCCGTGGTGGCGAACCATCAACGGAACGCATTCATCAATCACTTACTCGTATGTCACCTATGGAATGATGCAGGTTGCACCCACGAAGTGCTGCCCCCAAATGTTGCGCTGGTCAAATTGCGGTTTGAAAAATAAATAAAAATGACGACACGGACATGAAATTTAAGATCCCACATGAAATTTAAGACCTCCTTATGGAAAATTCCATAATTCAAGACATTTTCAGACCTTAAAAATCAAGACTTCAAGACTTTTTAAGGACCTGCGTGGACCCTGTGCTAGGTAAAGCGCTTTGAGTGTAGTGTCAGAAAAGCGCTATATATGTTTAACATTCATTCAAATAATGTGTTGTAGTTGTGTTTTCAATACAACACAGGGTGAATAGAAATAGCTTTAGAATTTACCTTTTGTTTTGATTAGCATTTTTCATACTCTCCCACCTCTTTGGAATTGGGGTTGCAGTTGAGTAGTCAGATGAAGCAATGATTGCATTGACATGTCTGTTTCAGGACAGAGGGAGCACTCACCCTTCTCTATAAAGGACTTGGGGGCCCAGTGGGGGTCTCCATCAGCATACGGGTCATTGTATTGCACCAGGGCTGGGTCTTCTTCATCGTAATCCACAGGTGGAGGTGGAGGGGGCGGAGCTGCTTCCTCAAACAGGGGCGTGTCCTCAGGTAGAGGAGGAGGAGGTGGAGATGGGCTGTCTGTTACTGAAAGACAAAGTGACTCTCTTGATGACATCATTCAGCCTCAAACCAATAACCTCATTTAAAGATATTTTTGGCGATATTTCAGATTTTTTTCCATAAATTAAATTCGTAATTCAGATGGAAAAATCATATATATATATATATATATATATATATATATATATATATATATATATATATATATATATATATAAAATGCATGTTTGGTAAGGTGATTAACCTCACTATATCTCATCCTGTTACATTGTAGCAGTGCGGGCTGCAGGTAGGTAAACGGAGACGGTTACGAGTGAAGCTCTATGCTAATGTATGCAGTACTCACTGTTCTCCTGAACTCTGGCCACAAAGCCAGTGAGGGGAATCTGAGGCGTTAGCTGCACCATGGGTGTAGGCGGTGGAGCGACAGACACTGGAGACACAGAATGCAGACACAAACACATTTCATACACATACAGTCAGACAGACCCAAGAGCACAGGCAAAAAATGAGACAGAGAGAGAGAGTTACAAACAGACAGATAAACAGACAGAAAGTGAAAGCCGCTGTGAGTTACTGTGACGAGGGGAGATTAAAAGCAGAAATGCAGCTGCTAGTAACCTTTTCTAGCAATACAGTTAGACACAATCTACATAGGCTACCTATGTTAAAGGGATAATTCTGTCATAATTAACTAGCCCTCCAAACCAATATAGTTGGGAAAGAATTACAAGAACCATGCTTTTTTTACAAAACATTCAAAAAGGAAAAATATCATAAAAGTATTCAATATGACTCAAATGCTAAATGGCTTCTGATGCCATTTGATAGCTGTGTGTGAGAAACAGACCCAAAAATGTCACTATACACCAATCAGCCACAACATTAAAACCACTTGCCTAATAAGTTGTTGTTCGCTTTAAATCTTACCCTCTACTTTAGCTCTCAAATCTTTCTCACACGTGCACATTTTTAAATTTAGCAAGTCAAGAAGTGCCACACAAGGTTTGAGTACTTGTACTTTTGGTTTTGGAACAATGGTTCTGGTCATTTTGATGTCATGGTACTTCACTATTTGAGTACCACAGAAGAAATAAAGTCTTGCATGTGAGGAACAACATGACGGTGAGAAATTGATGACAGAATTTTCATTTCATATGAACTATCCCTTTAAGCTCAACCATCCTTTAAAACATACACCTCTCTCTATTATAGAGTTAGACTCACTTGTGTTCTGGGGGTGTGTGGGACCTCCGTTCAGGTGTGGTTGAGACACAGAAAACTGAGAGGAGCTGGCGGGGGCGCGGCGGTAGGTGCCAGTAGCTGACACCATGGAGGTGGAGGAGGAAGTGGTGGAGTTGTGCCTGGAGATCTGTCGAGAGATCGTCCCAAACTGAGACATGGGGATCGGACCCAAACCTGGACCTGGAGGAACTATGCAAGGAGGACATAGGACATGCACACCCAAAGAACATAAGTCACTTGCAAAAAAGATGTCTGAATTTTAGTGTCATTTTATATTATATTAACACTATATACATCACAATATAGTTATTTTCCAACAGCTAGCACACATATATATATATATACTGTACATTGCACTGATCAGTCAATATGAAAAGTGGCTTTAGAAGTCAATATATTGTTTGTTTTATTAAAATATTATTAAATGTAATCCTACAGTCAACAGTAATCCATTTTCCAATCCAGTTCATCAATCTGTCCTGCTCTCACAAGACGTGTTTTTACGTACCATCTGCTGTACTTTTAATTATACTGTCGGTCAATGTACCTTGACCTATGAGTCAGGTGGACATTTTGGATGGGGTGCCAAATTAAAAGTATAATAAACTATGAAAAACTGTCAAAAATCGCATCTTGAGATCCCTGCATTCTGTTGTGCTTTGTCTAGCTCGTCTCCTAGCTCTCAATCTGTGGCTGCCCTAAAGGTGAGGTTTTTTGAGGCACGCTGACTACCCCCCTGCTGACACAGTTCATTAAAACACAAAGATTCAGAAACTGCACTTCAAGCTTGGATTGCTCAACATTCCAGGCATGAGGCTTAATTAACTGCAATATCTATCTGTCTCTCTGTCTGTCTCTCTGTCTGTCTGTCTGTCTGTCTGTCTATCTATCTGTCTGTCTGTCTCTCTGTCTGTCTGTCTGTCTATCTATCTGTCTGTCTATCTATCTATCTGTCTGTCTGTCTGTCTGTCTCTCTGTCTGTCTGTCTATCTACCTATCTGTCTGTCTGTCTGTCTATCTAGCAATACTAGCATGTGCACTGTGAAAAATTTGAATTGTGGAGTATCACCTGGTGCCATACTGGGAGGTGAGGGTGTTGGCACAGCCAAAGGGATTCCCATGCTATTACTGCTGTTCTCTCGACCGCCGCTGCCCCCACTACTGCCACTGAACACAAAGAGAGTCAATCGGATTTCCGTAATAAAAGAGCTAATAAAACATAATGAGCACACACATTGTCATAATTTCCCAAATAGGCTCACAAAGAGGCATCCTTTATAGCACAGCTATAAAATCATTTATGACAGCAGAAAGACCTTTTGTAGTCTGAAACTGAGAATTTGTAGCCTGAAACTTAATCAAAGGTTAAGAAACAATTCACCACTAGACCAAAACATATTCACATAATGCTACCCAAAATGAGCAGAGCGAGACTAATGGGAGACCCATGACAGCAGTGAATCAAGTTAATGTGCAAAGAGAAGAGGAGCTCCATATTTTTTTAATGGATAGTTCACCAAAAATGAAAATTATCTCATAATTTACTCACCCTCATGCCATCCCAGACTTTTTTCTTCTAGAGAACACATACAAAGATATTTAGAAAAATACCTCAGCTCTGTAGATCCATACAATGCAAGTGAATGGTGACCAAAACTTTTAAGCTCCAAAAAGCTCATAAAGGCAGCATAAAAGTAATCTCTAAGACTCCAGTGGTTTGATCAAATGTCTTGTGAAGGGATGAGAACAGACCAAAATATAACAAATATTTTACTACAAATCATGACATCAGTAGTCTCCTTAGCGATCATGATTTCAAGATCAATTACACTTCCTATACTGCCATCTAGCACTCTGCACATGCGTCAAACACTAGGAAGTGTAATCGAAATTAAAATCATGATCGTGCCTGAAGACTACAATAGCAAGATTTACACTGATCAGACACACCATTAAAACCACATGCCTAATATTGTGTAGGTCTGCCCTCGTGATACCAAAACTCAACCCACATCTCAGAATAGCATTCTGTACAGAGTGGTTATCTGAGCTACCGTAAACTTTGTCAGGTCAAACCAGTCTGGCTATTCTCTGTTGTCCTCTCTCATCAACAAGGCATTTCCATCCACAGACCTGATGCTCACTGGAAGTTTTTTGCTGTTGGCACCATTCTGAGTAAATTCTAGAGACTGTTGGAAATGCCTTGTTGATGAGAGAGGTCAACAGAAAATAGCCAGACTGGTTCGAACTGACAAAGTCTACAGTAACTCAGATAACCACTCTGTACAATTGTGGTGAGAAGAATATAATCTCTAATGTTGTGGCTGAAAAATGAGTTATATTTTTGGTCTTTTCTCACCCAAAACCAATTATGGAGTTGTAAGGATTACCTTGTCTTGTTTCACCGTTGCCCTTTGTTTATCACCTTTTGTCCCTTGTGTAGCTCCATAGTCTTCCTGTTAGCGTTCGTGTTCTCCATTCATTGTTTTCACCTGCCCTCTTTAATTTGCCATTGGTTTCTGTTCATCACCTTGTTACCTTGTTTGAGTTCTGTTTGTTCATTGGCCCCCTTTCCCTTGTTCATGTATTTAAACCCTGTCTGTTTGTTCAGTCTCTGTCGGTCGTTGTTTGTTTGTGTATGGATCGTTTCATGTTTGCGGTTCTTGCCCGCTGATGTTGATTTCGTGTTCGTCCGAGGTTCCCTTTCCCCTTCATGGATGTTCGTCAACTTGTGTTCACCTGTGTGTAACTTTGTGTTTTGAATTCACTTTCCCATTGTGGACTTTTGATTTGTTCCAGTGTTTGTGTTCTTTTCATCCGTGTGTTAGTTTGACTTTGAGTTTATTTTCCCATTGTGGACTTTTCTTTTGTTCCCGTGTTTTCTCATCTGTGTACATTCTTTAATAAAGACTGCGTTTGGATCCGCATTTACCGTCTGCCTTCTCCTGACTCCCCATATCGTGACAGAACGACCGACCCAAACAATGGATCCAGCGGTTCTCCGGGCAAGCTGCCGCCTCCTGGACCTGAAGCAAGGAAGCCGCCCGGTGGAGGATCACATTAGGGACTTCCTGGACCTAGCGAGCGCCACCGACTTTCCTGACTCCTCCCTGGTGGTGTTCTTCCAGGCTAGCCTGACCGGTTCGCTCAAGGAGGAGACACTTCTGGCATGCGGCTCGCTGTTTACTGTGGGTGTGGTTGAGGATCCTGCCTCTCCTCCCATGGCGGTGACCCTCCAGTCGTCCTTGGCTCGTCCTCTTCCACCTACCCCACCGGTCAGCGAGCTCGCCCCACGCCTGTCGTCGTCCATGAGCCAGCACGGTCGACTTCGTCCGCCCGGAGGAGGAAAAGAAGACGGGCTTCCGCCTCCCGGCCAACGTCAGCCACGGTCAGCGAGCCCAAGCCCACGCATGTCACTGTGAGCAAGCCAGAACCCACGCATGTCACCTTGAGCGAGCCTGAGTCCTCGTCAGCCACGGTGCGCGAGCCAGAGCCCACGCATGTCATTGTGAGCGAGCCTGAGTCCTCGTCAGCCACGGTGAGCGAGCCTGAGCCCTCGACCGTCCCCGAGCCAGCGCCGATAGCCTCAAACGTCAATGAGCCAGTGCCTGTAGCCTCAGATGTCCGTGAGCCAGCGCCTGTAGCCTCGACTGTCCCTGAGCCAGCGCCTGTAGCCTCAACCGTCCCTGAGCCAGCGCCTGTAGCCTCAACCGTCCCTGAGCCAGCGCCTGGAGCCATGACCGTCCAAGCGCCAACGCCTCCCGAGCTTTCCAGAGCTCCGCCTCCCGAGCTTTCCAGAGCTCCGCCTTCTGAGCTTTCCAGAGCTCCGCCTTCCAAGCTTTCCAGAGCTCCGCCTTCCGAGCCTCCCGAGCTTTCCAGAGCTCCGCCTTCCGAGCTTTCCAGAGCTCCGCCTTCCGAGCCTCCCGAGCTTTCCAGAGCTCCGCCTCCCGAGCTTTCCAGAGCTCTGCCTTCCGAGCCTCCCGAGCTTTCCAGAGCGCCGCCTTCCGAGCCTCCCGAGCTTTACGGAGTCATATGGATTACTTTTATGCTGCTGTTATGTGTTTTTTTGAGCTTCAAAGTTTTTGTTGTCATTCACTTGCGTTTTATGGAACTACAGAGCTGAAATATTCATCTAAAAATCTTAATTTGTGTTCTGTAGAAGAATGAAACACGTCTGAGATGGCATGAGGGTGAATAAACGACAGAATTTTTATTTTTGGGTGAACTTAACTATCCCTTTAAACTTTCATCTGAATAATGCCACAGATTTTAGAAATTACCAGTCAATCAGTATAAATAAATATGCTATGAATGCATCATATCATAGCAGACAGTTTTTAATACAAGAAAAGTGAAAAAAGTATTTCTCTGTTTATCTGAAAATATGTTAAATGTATTAATATTCTATATTACTTACCCTTTTACTGCAGCTGTAATTATTCAATTAATAAAATACTTGTAATACCTAAGAAATGTGAACTTAAATTGATGCCTTGAATATATTGTGCCTTTTAATTCCAATTAAATTTCTTACTTTGAACTAAATTTAATTTAAAGTAGCAAAAAAGATGCAGATCTGTAATTGTAATTTAAATTTAAGGAAGCAGAATTCAAATAGAATGATATTCAAGGAAATTCATAAAACTGCTGCAAGTGTAGTTTTTAGGAAATTTATAAAATATCGCAACATCAATTATTGATCTGCATGTTATTTGTTCCATTCCTTTTTGAGGCATCGACATATTAACATTAGCCGACAATGAAATTAGAAGCCTAATTTGTGTGCTTTCCATTTCCTAGTAAGTTCGCCTTCCGTTTGCGTAATTGCTTTGGGAGACCACAAGAGGGTGACATAACATTTACCGTTGTCCTAAATACTGAAGGACCTGTTGCTGCGGTGCAGGAGCCATTCCAAAGTTGTTAATCAAGTAACCATACACACAAAAGTTCCCAAGATTTAAAAAGTTCCCATACAAGACTAATCGGCATTGTGCCTCAGATGCATTTGAATGTTTCTGTGCATACCTGTGTGTTCTGGGTCTCTGGCTGAGTGAAGCCGTGCGTCCAGGGCTGTTCTGGCTGCCCAGACGTGCTGGACTGGTCATGTAGTCATTAGGCACCACAGGAGGCTTGACTGGCTCAAGGGTCTTATACGGAGTGTTTCGTCTGAGAAACATAAATGCACTTTGTTAATGATGTCAACTAAATACAAAAACAAAAACAAGAGCAATAGATGACACAAATCTGCAAGATATCTAGTATTATATTCTAGCATTGGAGGCATTAAGATTTGCACAAACATGTGCATAGAAAGTGAAATATGGTGACAACTTACCCCAGTGTACCCCTCCCTGCCATGGGTGGGCTGGGGGGCTTCTGTGTGGGTGGGTTGGTCCTGGATAATGTTCCTCCACCTCCCCGAGCAGGCTGGTTATTCCCATGCTGAAATACATTTGACAGGGAAAACCACGTTAATAAGACATTTTCAATCTATTGTCATAAATATACAGCATTATATAATGATACCCTGCAGAATAATAATGTTGTTATAAAGCAAAATATTAAAAAAGATGATTCATATGTTATGTTGTATAGGGGTGTAGGCGAAATGTTACAAATGAAACGTTCAGTAATCCCTTATTACTTCCTTATTGAGTATTGTCTCTTATAATCCTCATTGCACATTTGGGTTGTGTAAAGGTGCTTACCTTTGCTTTAAGCCACTAAGGGAAAGCATTAAAGAAGAGGGGAGATAAATCATGTTATTTAATTACAATTAAGTTAAAAGTGTGAGAGGATAACTGAAACAAAAGACCTTTAAAAAAGAACACACAAACTGAAATCCAATTAGATTGATAAACATCAAGGGAGACAAAGTTGAAAAGTCAAAGCTACTTACACGAAATAAACTGAATGATGATCACATAAATGTCAGTCCTAATTATCTTCTAATCAGAGCATAATTACAAATGCACGTGACATTTCTAGCACAAAGAGTATTTTATAATTATGTACAGTTATCCTTAATGTTCCATTAATACAACACATGAGCTGTTAAGTGGTAGAATTGCATGTGTTATGTTGGTAAACAGTTCACATGTTAAAGTAATAGACCATAAAGGATAACAGAACATATTATAGATCATACAGAAAGTTCATGGCCATAGCTGTAATGCTAACATGCACATAATCTTTCAATAAAAATTACCTATTGTCTCAGGTAACTCATTTTCTGATAGCTATGCTAGTTTCATGTCACTCATACCTCTTAGTGGTCTCTTTCTTCTCACATTATATATTTGTAAAACATACTAATATTTAAACAATAAACAATTATTAAAATGATTATTTTAATATAAAATAATGATTTGAAATATACAGTATTATGGATATATACATATTTATATATAAATATATTTACATCCGTTGCATGTTCATAAGAGCTATGAGAAGCTTGTTCACAGTGGCTTGTGTGAGTATGCGAGAAATGAGAGTTGTTTTTAGCGCTAAGCAATGCAAGTACTCATGTGATCCTCTGTGAACAAGCTTCTCTCATAGCTCAAACATACTACTGATGCCAAGATATAGAAAAACAAATACCTTTTCACTGAAAAATGTCTTAAATTTCATGTTGTTTCCTCGCCAAAATCTATCATATGACTTCAGAAGACTTGGAATATGATGCACAAGATGCATGTATTGAATCCGCATAAGAATGTTGGTTTTGAATGACATGAGGTTGAGTAAATTATGTCAGAATTTTCATGATTTTGGTGTTATAAATACAGGGATTTACCAGCATTCCTGTGTTTATAATATTAGGGTTTACAGGCGTTACGTTGCCGCTATGTTGAAAGTTGTAGAATTGGGTAAAAATAAGGCTGGTAAGTGACTTTATAACACTATTTATGAACTGAATGATTAGAATTTTTTTTGTTTTTTGTGGGAATCTATATTATGTCACAAATGCTACTGATTTAGCTTAACTTGTATTGAACATGCAAACTTTTTTTTTGATGGTCAGATCACCTGTATCCAGTGTAAATTCCAGATCCTATACTTTTAAACAAAAAAAAATAATTTTTAATTAATTATCCAGATGCTCCGACTGAAAGAGTTAAAAAAGTAATAATTATCGGTTATCTGTATCAGCCAAAAAATTCCATACTGGTGCATCCCTTCACACCAATAATAATAAGCAAAGATTAAGTCTTGTAGTCATGACTGGCTTCACAATGAGCTGTCACGATACAGTTACTGATAGATGAGGAGGGATATACTGTACGTCCCCTGGGCAGGTCATTCAGGGGTGACTGATGCAGAGAAAGCAACATTGGATGAGTTAAGTGCCCTGATTACAGAGTCAGTATGAGGGCAGCCTGCGGGACGTTCACTCAGCCGAGGGGTAAAAGGCCAGTGCCCACCAGCAGCATGAATCTAATGAGGAATTTCAGACAGGTCTTGGGGTGAGCTGTTGCCACATGACCTCAAGACCTGCCTCAACTGTATATCTAGAGAATGAAAAGACTGAAGGACTGGTGATTAATGATGTCATAATAACACATCATCCTAATCAACCACCATCCCATAAAAGGTCAAAGATAAAATGCAAAGACAATGCTTGCATTTGCAATGCATCTTAATTACATCTCAGTGTAGATAGGGACATTCTATAGCCTCTAACAGTGATGATAACATCAGTATGAGAGGACAGAAAGCAAACTAATGTCATTGTAACAGCACAGAGCTGACATTGATGGACATGAATAATTTAATAATATGAATATAGTGAGGGGAACCCGAGAGGGGTCTTCACAACATGCACACACACAACATGCAGAATCCCTGTGTAGAGTATGATGGATTAAATACTAAATCAGTTTGCTAATTCGTTCTTTTCAATCCCTTTATCTAAAACAGTCAAATGGACTTCTGCATTATTTTTATATATTACATCAATGATAAGTCAAATGAATCACATACTAAGAGACTGTGTCTATTTATGTGACAATTACTACAATAGCACTTAGAAACACAAGGGCATCAGAGAGAGTATCAGAATTTGATCCATGACTCTCTTGATATCTCAAAGCCTTCTCAGATTTTTCTCCTGAGAAATAAACCTAATGGTCTCACATTTGTCTTCTCCAGAGTTTCAAAAGATATATCGGCAATGCCAGGAAAACTGTGCTCAAATTTGGCAAGATGCCAGTCTGAGATCAAAATCAGAAATCTCACTACGAAACATTTTTCGTCAAACTCCTCCCACATTATCTGAGCTACATGATCCACAATAATCTGATGCCTCAGTAACACTTAAGGTTGTATTTGTTAACAGTAGTAAATGCATTAGGTCTCATGAACTAACAAAGAATAATATTTTATCAGTATTTATTCATTTTGGTTCACAGGTTCACTGGCTCATATACTCCTGGTGCACATTAAGGTAAACGGATTTGCCGTGCTATCCATAATGGAGGGGCTCGAGCACCTTTTCCCCTTGGAAGATACATAATCAGCTCTTCTTACCATGTTGAGGAAAACAAAGCTTATTTTGCAGTTTGAGAGGTGAAAATGAATATGACAGACTTACTTTAACACCGTGACCCACATCATCCAGCAGGGTGTAGTCTATGGGCTTCCTGATGTAGCGCACAGGTCGCTCCATGTTGCCAGGAGCAATGATCTTGTGGGTCCGAGATGTGTTTTTGTTGGTGGTGAGGATCCCGATCTCTCGTCTGGCAACTTTTTCTTTATGAATGTCCACAGTCTAAGCAAATGAAAGGGGAGAAAATAGTGAGTCTGAAATGTTTTTAGAACAAATCTGACCAGAATCCAGATTTTGTGGCCCAAATTCACTTATCGACCATATATACTTTAGCAAAAAAACTTAATGAAACTTTGAGGATACAATGCCAAATGTTGTCCAATGCTACCCATAGGTGGCGCTACAACTTAACCATATCACGCAATGTGTATCAAATATGATAACAATGTTTGAACAATGTTTGACCTGTGGTCTGCCAGTTTTACATGTTTATGGCACTATCTAATGGTAATTTATACTGAAAAAAGTGCTTTCAATGACGGTGAAATTGCGTGAAAAATGACCCTTATGACAGCTTATTTTAATTAAGTAAAAATGACGGTAATTAATATATAGTTACTGATATTTTAAAATGAATATTTACTGAATATAAGCAACTTGTGCTTAGTTAAAATATTGTATATTATTTTATTGAAAAAGCCTGTTGAAATCATATGTATCAAATATGATAAACGGGTTTAGAGCTTTGAAAATTTTGACATACACTTTTTTTATAAGATATATTTAAAATGTGAACAACCATTTCTGTGCATTTTAATTTATACAGCCTGCACTGTCATTATAAATATCTCATTATTTTACATTACAAGCTATTATAATGTCAGCTTACTAAGTTCCTGTGACTCAATTTCCCTTTTTTAAATCTCAATATAGTAGCATAAACAACGTTTGATAAAAAATCATTTAGTATCTCTGAAAAGCCCAAGGAGTCATCTGAAAATACCCCAAGATTGGCCTCTGTAGCATGTATGGGCTAAGAAAAACGTATGAATTGATAATTGCCTTTAAAGCCTAATGTATCAAATATAATAGCTACATAAAAAAAAAAACATATGCAAATTTATTTTTTACGATTTATTTTTATAGTTTGTCTAATGGTACTAAATTGTTTATTGTGAAAAAAATAAAAATAAATCATATATCAGGCTTTTCAGGGTTAAAACCATTCATAACTCTGTAACAGATTGATTGAAGAAGTTGGAACTTGGCATGCTTCTTCTCTGGGTCAAGTGCTATCATATCCTTAAAATATTGATTGGACAACTCAACCAGATATTTACTTAGCTAAGCCTATTGGCAGTGTACAGACTAAACATTTGATTTACATAACATTTAAATAAAAAACAGTTAATTCAACAAAACAACTGCTTTCGTGTTGTCTAAGTGTGTTACACATTTCCTTTCTTTTCCTCTTGTTTTTATTAGCAGTATGATCTATGGTCTAGCCAGCCAATCAAAATGTCCACCTCATATCTGAATGGCTAAAAATTCTGGCATATTATTATGCTGTGATATTGTTGAGCAAACAAGCAGTCAAAGCTATGTGCGCACGCATAGTGAGTAGGAGTAGAGAGAGAGTGAGATCTTGCACATGCAAAAACAGTGGAGTTACATACATTTCAGAATTCTGTGCAAATTCACATTCAAATCAACTTTATTCAAGTGCAAAATTGATTTTTGTTCACTCAAATTAAATTAATCTTTGCAAGAAGATACATACAGCTTTACAAAACTGAGTTCACATGCCTGCAAAATACCTTTTTGTGCATTCAAAATATCATCTTGCGCATGCAGACTATTTTTGTGTGCTAAAAATAAAATCTTGCATACTCAAAGTATCATTTTGCACACACAGAACATTTTTGTGCTTTCAAAGTTTTTGGCACAAAAATAACTCCATAGATATGTGCCTATACATTCTTCAGGTGTGGTCTAAAATGACTAGGCTAATTGGACTGTATCTTGTGATTGTAATGTCCAAATTTCACAAAACTTGGTACACATGGACAACAGGATATTCTGAGGAAACGTAGCACATTTCATCAAAGTTAATTGAGCTGTGAATGATATATAAAAGATGTACTACTATTTGTGTCCACAAGGAGCCACAAGATAAGAAATTCTTGCAAGTCTGCAAACACAATATGCATGGGCTATATTTATTTTTGCAATTCCGTTCGGTGATGCTATTGACACAAGCACAGCTTTAAGAGACACTGCTTCTTTTTGACATAATTTAGCTGCCAATTCTGCCTATCCTCTTAGAGACAAATGGTGGCAAACCAGTTTGCAGGAGCCTTTTAACTTCATAGGAAGTAAATCATTAGATCTGGTTTCCATTATGGCTCTGAAAATCTACTTTAGCACATGATAGAGAGCAGTATCTCTTACTAATAAAAGCATTCCCCACTGTGGATGAAATACTTCACTCAGCCATTATGTTCAAATGGTGATGTAGCAACAGAGAGGGCCTGAGATGCTCTTTACAAATGATGGCCTCCAATATAGCCATGCTGACGTTAGAAATTACCACACTCAGACTGTTGTTTTTGCACCATTATAAGCATTAATCTTTTTCATTTTCAACTTATTCAATGCAGTTAATCACCAATTGCATAATCTATAGTCTATATAACCTAATTATTAATGCATATTAAATAAATTAGTGATTTAAGTCATTACAGAGGCCCAGCAGAGCTATTGAAATGAAGAGCATGTGAGGACAACTAAAGATACATGATCATTTTTCATCAGGGCCAGACAAATTCGCAACACTACATTTTATCACTCAAATGTTAAATCAGTCAAGTCAAACAGAGCATGTTAGGTAAGGGAACACCTGATACTTTTCAGGTTGGTGTTATAATGTCCAGGCTGACCTGAGAGATATGGTTGATGGAAGACTCCATCCTACGCAGCTGTGAAGCCTGAATATCCAGCAGCTGTAGCACATTGTTGGCTAAGGCATTGATCTGATAGGCTACGCTCGCCAGCGACTGGGTGGTGTAGGCTTTGGTCTCTTCAAGGGCTTTCCTCTTGTCTTGTGCCTAAACAGATTTTCAAAACAGATACCAAAGGTCTTAAGGTCAGTACAAGCGTGTGAAAATATAGTGTCAACCAAACCTTTATCAATTACTGATTTTTCAAAGCATCTCACACACAAGTCATGCTTCTGTCATGTTAATGTATTTAGGAATTACAGTTGGACTCCACCTATTAATGTCACTTAAACAGTAGGATCTTATTTGATTCTTAGAGGATTCCTATTTGAAGGATCCTTTAGGATTGGTACCAAATTATGATAAATTAATTCCAGTGGGAATCCTGTACACATTGCTTTAGGATTTTCTGACTAGGGTATCACCATTGTGCCTTTAAGTTCACAGTAAGTAACCCGAAGATGCTTCAGAACTGTTGGTTTGAGCCTTTCAAAGGACGATCCATGAGCTATCCCCATTGTATTCAGGGTTGCGCCTACCATATAGGCTATACAATATGCAATGCATAAGGGCACCATGCATAAGGGTGCGCCAAATCATCCTAAAGAGAGCGCTCGGATGATGAAACTTTCAAAGGGCGCCAACACTGATGCTGAATGCCCGCCCGTAAGTTGGTAGCTGCACCCCTGATAGTATCATTGAGTAAGGCTCCTGCAATAAGTGTACTGTAATTTGCTTCAGATAAAAGCCTCAGCTAAATGACTACTTTAAAATAAATGCACAGCTAAAACTAGCTAACTGCAGGTATTGAAAACAGCAAGTTATTCTGAAGACAAATGTGAGACCTGATTCTGAATAGAGTGGAAAAACATGATGAAACCAACAGGCCATAAAAAGAATAGGGTGACTACCATTAGCCTACATTGTACTGCTACAAGCATGATGCAATACATTGCTGATACTAAGAACATCCCATTGTTGTTGTGGATTGTTGTTGTGGAAACTGGTTTTAAAAGCCTTTCACATTTAAAAACAATTTCCTGCTCAATTAACTTAGCAACGGCAGCAGACTCATTAGTTAGATTAGCATTATATGCTAATAGACAAACAAATACTCGTACTAGAAACCAACTTCTAAGTAGGTAAACTTGTAGAAACTGCTTCTAGAAATGTATTACGAAAAGAAAGCATGTGCCTATTGCAATATATAGTTTTCACAGTTAGCTTTAGTAGCTTCATCAATTATGAGCAGTAGTATTGGCAATGGTTTCCAGCACTAAATACTGTCTAAAAGATTTGGTGACAGGGAATAAATTAACGAATGTGCTTACTCAGACTTTGTCAGGTAGTAAATCATGAATCAAGCAGTCATAATCTAGCTGCAAGCAGCATACTGTATATGGCAATACGAACAATACAGGAATTAGCTCAAAGTGTGTTGCTAGTACTTATGACAGAAAGTACTGGTATGAACAATAGTAGCTGACTCTGATATTGTATTGTTAACAATTAGCCTACCACAAGCATGCAGCACTGTCCCCAGGCCTGCTTCAAACACCACCTGTCACTACAGGTCAGTCTTCACAGCTGTTCATAAGCCATGTGTCAGTCGGCACAGGGGAAATACACATGAATGGACCCTTAAATGCCCTGGCTGTGACATTCTACAGTGTATCTTCCCATCAGACAACACTAACGATATGAATAATAAATTATGAACTCTTGATTGAGATAGACATTATTAGACATTAAAATTAAAGTAAAATTCATCATTTATCACACATGATAATTACTTTAAGTGAAAAACAGTGCCTAAATGCTCAGGTACAACAGGGTTTTTATTTATTGCATGCAAAACAGCAAATGAAGTCTGGACCAAATTTCTTATTGTTTGTCTTGGTCATATCAACACATTATTTACTACACAATGGTTCATTCTACAAAGGCTTATTCTGCATTTGGATTCTTGCACAAATGGTTTTAATATTGACTCAGATGGCATGTTGCAAGTCATTGTAAGACATGAGTAACTTCGGTCTAAAGCCAAAGAACCCTGCTCTGAACCGCTCCTCAAGATTGATACACCCAGTCATGAGAGAAACATCTATGAGTCATTTAGTCCTCTAATGACTATGTGTTTAAGAGGAAAGAGAGTTTTTAGCCTAGTTGGTGACTGCTGAAACCAACACTGAATGTCTCATGGGGTTTCAAAGACAGTGGATCCCCACTAATGTATAAAACTTTGCACCCAATATCATCGATCAGTTTTCAAAAATAATTTACAATAGCCGAAGTGTTCCTGTAGCAAAATGGTAGAGAATGGCAACCCGGTCTCATGAAAAGTTGTAATTATTAATACGAGATGGTGAAATCATGAAGTCACACAAGCTTCAATCAAAAACATATGAATTTGACTCCCATAAGAAAAATAGATGAAGTACAAAATGACATTACTACTTAGTTTAACCCCTAAACCTAAGCATAAAGTCTAAGCTCTTACCCAAACCCTAAACTTAATACCATGCTTTTAATATAAAAATAACATTTGAGTACCACGGAAGAAAACATCATGGTTTGGAACGAGACGAGGGAAGCGTGTAATAGGTTATTGACATGCAACATCAGTCATTTGTATTGCATAAATAAATAAATATGGAATGAGTAAATGTGATCACTGATGTTTCCTTTCTAAAATGAAGTGTTGGAAATGAGGCTAGGTGAAATGTGATGCCTGTATTGTATTCATTTGAAATTCTGTTTGTTGATTGGCTGGTTTCTATGGTACTAAAAGTTGTACCTTTCATATAAGCCAAGTCGTATGGTTTACGATTTCGCCATCTAATTATTTCAGTTTCAGGAGACTCCTCTAAGTTAAGAACGGTGTTAGCAATGCCAGGGTAATGTGTTCAATTCCCAAAGAACACACAAAGTAATAAAATGTAGGCATGCCTATCTAGATTGGACTGTAAATGTAATGTAATGTTGTGAGATGCCACAAATCTGAACAATGATGCATTAAATTACTGATTCATGTAATGCCATATACTGTATTTGCATGGTACTACTGCAGTCACGCATGCAAATCTAAAGCACTTTTGGTAAAGTTGCTTTGGATAAGAGTGTCTGAAAATGCCTAAAATGTAACTATACTATAGTAAAAAAAAAGGATTTAAATATTGATTTTTCTCACCCAAACCAATCATATCGCTTCAGAAGATAAAGATTTAACCACAGTAGTCATATGGATTACTTTTATGCTGCATTTATGTGCTTTTTTGAGCTTCAAAGTTCTGGCCACCATTCACTTGCATTGAATGGACCAAAAGAGCTGAAATATTCTTCTAAAAATCTTTATTTGTGATCAGCAGAAGACAGAAAGTCATCCATATCTGGAATGCCATGAGGGTGAGAAAATCATGAGAATTTTAATTTTTGGGAGAACTATACATTTAAAGTTTAGTGTTCAAACTAAAGTGTTTAAATATTTGTTATAACTACATTCAATTTAAGTTCAATTTCACAACTACATTCGATCACTTTTTAATTTGTGAGATAATCTAATTCAAAAAATGAGTTTTAATCAACAAAACATGTTTAACAGTGTAATGGATTCAGATTGATTCAGTTATGTCAAATAATCTTTTTCCTCGAATAAAATCAGATATCAGCAAAAGAAAAAAAAGGCTTGATGTTACTAAATGATGCAATTTTAGGTTAAAAAAATGCAGTCTGCATGACATGAAAATATGCAAGGAAATCATTTTTTCAATGCACAATGTCAAAATGAACGTGACTGACAATATTCTGTGATAAATAAATACTCTCGTGAGTTCAGACACGCCATTCTACCTCACGAGCAACACACATTTGCAATAATGATGATCAATGCGCATTCTATTTAAGCCGGAATCGTGTCAAACAAGTAACCTACTTATCAATCAATGGTGATGAACAGACTTCCCACTCTACGGGCATTTATTATAAATTAACGAGTCTCTCAGTCCGTAGCCAAAATCTGTATGAAGTTCGACATAAATATAGAAAATGTGGGCTTTCATCGCATTCATACTGTGACCTCAGAGAGGCACAGCAACCGTCTGGAGAGCTAATACATTGAAACCGCAGAAACACAATGACAAACATTATAGCACTGATTATATGACGTATAAGTTCGGAAAATGACATTATAGCTGAGAACACATTTGCAGTCGGTACATTGAACCTATGTGACCTGCAGTATGCTATTAGAGCCCATAACGTGTATCGTAAAACCTGAATAGGTTTATAAACCATCAGTAACATCATATTTGTTTCTCATTGAACTGTCTAATCATTTTTTAAAGATCAGCTGTCTCCATCCACCGTAGAGAAAGCGGCACGTCTGTGAGACTGGGTGATCATAGACACACCCTCTGAAGTGCATTCATGCATTGTGTTCATCAACCTTAAATCAGCGCAAATATGATCACAAACCGAACATTCAGCATGAAGATATCCCGGTGATCGAGCCTTTCAGTGCACGCTCGTCGATCCTATGTAACGCTACATTTGCATTGCCTACACTTCAATCACATCCACACCGATACAGACAATACATGACAATATTGCTGATCCGTACCTGCACATAATTATTCTCGCAATATTCCGCAACCCTTGAAAGGTTTTGGTAGCTCTCCACAAGCGCTCTTTTTCCAGCCGGTATCTCTTCCTCTAACAACATTTGTAGCTCTGCCATCTTACATCCCTCTGCATTACTGTTCTCCCCCTCTTTCATTGAGAGCAGCGGAGCTTCACTCCACGACAGGAGGTCCCTCGCCTGGCATTGTGGGATTCCCGTTGGCTTGTCTTTTTTAGCACTGCGACAATTCTCAACGCATCGCTCAATGCTCTGTGCTCTGATTGGATGTTTTGCTGAGATAAACTGTTCTGGACCAATGGAAGACGAGTACGCTTTTCTTCAACGAGAAGGGTTTGACCGGTTTGTGAAATATATAAACATATGTAGGCTATATATATATATATATATATATATATATATATATATGCCTATATATAAAACAAAATGAAATAATAATAAAATAAGTAAATACAAATTTTATTCAGACTCAAAAGTTTAAATATCTCTTATAATTATACTATAGATAATTAAAATAAATATAAAAATTATTTATTGCTATTGTTTTAAGCAAGGACTTCTAAAGGGTAATGTTAGGGTTAGCCAAAAAAAGACGTCCTGGGGTTTTCAGTCAAATCAAAAATTCAGCGGAGTGTTTATATGATTGTATTAGGAATCGTAACAATGAAGTCTTGTGAAAATAATATTATATGTACATTATAGTATAGTATAGTATATAGTATAGTATAGTACAGTACAGTATAGTAAAGTATTTATATGATAATTTAGTGTGAATATTCACTGCAATGCATTTTTTTAATGCTCCAAACACATACAGATAATTAAATAATTTGAAATTAAGATCATGTTTTCATAATAGTAAAGTATTGTTGTATAGTATAGTATAGTAATAATATGATAATAAGGTGTTAATAATCTCTGTAACCAGTTTCTCATGCCCCAAACACACATTTCTATTTTTTTAGATATTATAATGTTAGGTAATATGATAATTAAATAATCTGAAAATAATATAATATTGACATAGTAGTGTACTGTAGTAGAGTAGAGTAATGAAATGTTAATAAAGATAGAAAATAATTTTTAATCTGTTTATTATGCACTGAAATAAATATATGATAATATTAGGTAATATGATAATTAAATTATCTGAAAATAATATATTTACATAGTTGTGTAGTGTAGTAGAGTAGAGTAATAAAATGTTAATAAAGTGAGAATATTATTTCTAATCTTTTCTTATGCATTGAAATAAAGGTATGACAATATTAGGTAACATAATAATGAAATCAAATAATTTAATATTTACATATTAAATATTATATGTAAATATTATATGATAATAAAGTGTAAATCATCTCTGCAATCTGTTTCATCCATCAAACACCACTACACATAACTATGATAATATTAGATAATATAATAATTAAATCATGTGAAAATAATATTATATTTACATAACAGTGTTGCATAGTAGCATAGTATTTTAATATTTTTCTAATAAATTATGAATAATCTCAAATATGTTTCTGATGCACCAAACACAAAATAAACTAAATAACCAACTTTATTATATTATTAAATTATTTATGTTTTTCTCAGAATGTAACATCCCTACAAAAACTATTATTTTAATTACATATAATTAATAATAATAAATACGTTCAATGCCTTTTTGTTGAGGTCTATGTTGTTGACAATATTTCACAAAAACATTGGACATTGGACATTGGATTTTCCTTGAAAATTAAGAAGCTTTTTGAGAGGCCTAAAAAGTCTGATTGTATGGTATAGCATAGTATGGTATAGTATAGTATTGTATTGTATTGTATTGTATTGTACATTGTACATATTGTAATTATATGTAATTAAAATAATAGTTTTTGTAGGGATGTTACATTCTGAGAAAAACATAAATAATTTAATAATATAATAAAGTTGGTTATTTAGTTTATTTTGTGTTTGGTGCATCAGAAACATATTTGAGATTATTCATAATTTATTAGAAAAATATTAAAATACTATAGTAAGGCATAATAAAGCATAGCATAGCATAGTATAGTATAGTATAGTATAGTATAGCATGGTATAGTATAGCATGGTATAGTATAGTATAGTATAGTATAGTATAGCATGGTATAGTACAGTATAGCATGGTATAGTATAGTATAGTATAGTATAGTATAGTATAGCATGGTATAGTATAGTATAGTATAGCATGGTATAGTATAGTATAGTATAGTATAGTATAGTATAGTATAGTATAGTATAGTATAGCATGGTATAGTATAGCATGGTATAGTATAGTATAGTATAGTATAGTATAGTATAGCATGGTATAGTACAGTATAGCATGGTATAGTATAGTATAGTATAGTATAGTATAGTATAGCATAGTATAGTATAGTATAGTATAGCATGGTATAGTATAGTATAGTATAGCATAGTATAGTATAGTATAGTATAGTGAAAGTATAGTATAGCATGGTATAGTACAGTATAGTATAGCATGGTATAGTATAGTATAGTACAGTATAGTATAGTATAGTATAGTATAGTATAGTATAGTATAGCATGGTATAGTATAGTATAGTATAGCATGGTATAGTATAGTATAGTATAGTATAGTGAAAGTATAGTATAGCATGGTATAGTACAGTATAGTATAGCATGGTATAGTATAGTATAGTATAGTACAGTATAGTATAGTATAGTATAGTATAGTATAGTATAGTATAGTATAGCATGGTATAGTACAGTATAGTATAGCATGGTATAGTACAGTATAGTATAGCATGGTATAGTATAGCATGGTATAGTACAGTATAGTATAGCATGGTATAGTACAGTATAGTATAGCATGGTATAGTATAGTATAGTATAGTATAGTATAGTATAGTATAGTATAGCATGGTATAGTACTGTATAGTATAGTATAGTATAGTATAGTATAGTATAGTATAGTATAGTATAGTATAGAAAATTCTGATAGTATAGTCTAGTATGTTATAGTACAGTACAGAACATTGTGGGTCTTGTAGGCAAATGGCACGCCAGATTCTATTCAATCCAATTGAGTCGATCTTCACAAAAACTACAACACCTGAACCGCTCCGGTTTTAGTTAATACCCAAGGCTCGGCTCGTTAGCAGTGTTTTCGTCAGTTGTTTTTTCCGTATTCAATGGCATATGTCCTACAATTTCAGCTAAATTTAAGTGCGGATTTGGGTAATATTAGATGTTTTGGTGTTTACTCAATTTGCCGAGAAAGGTTAATTAAACTGTTTATATGAAACAAATTAAACAACGTATTGCAACATCAAAAAAATTAAAATAAATGTATCTGTAAATTATGAACTCTTAAGTGTGTTTTTCTTCGTCGTTTATTTATTTATTTCTGTCCATGACACGAAAGGCAATGGGTGATCCGAAATCTATCCAGAGAAGATTTGAAGCGGCGGTTTTAGTGATCAGAAGTTTACCTGAAGACGGTAATTCCTCCAGCATTACAAGTGTTATAGATACATGGATAGATCTATCTATCTATCTATCTATCTATCTATCTATCTATCTATCTATCTATCTATCTATCTATCTATCTATCTATCTATCTATCTGTCTGTCTGTCTGTCTGTCTGTCTGTCTGTCTGTCTGTCTGTCTGTCTGTCTGTATGTCTGTCTGTCTGTCTGTCTATCTCTCTGTCTGTCTGTCTGTCTGTCCGTCCGTCCACATCTGTCTATCTGTCTGTCTGTCCATCCGTCCACATCTGTCTATCTGTCTGTCTGTCCATCCACATTTATCTATCTGTCTGTCTGTCCGTTCATCCACATCTATCTGTCTGTCTGTACATCCGTCCGTCCATCCACATCTGCCTGTCTGTCTGTTCATCCACATTTATCTGTCTGTAGACATCTATTGGTCTGTCTGTATGTCTATCCGTCCATCCATCCACATCTGTCTGTCTGTCTATACGTCCGTCCGTCCATCCTTCCTCATCTATCTATCTGTCGGTACGTCCGTATGTCCATCCATCCTTCTGTCCACATCTATTTATCTGTCTGTCTGTCTGTCTTGCCTGTCGGTCGGTCTGTCTATACGTCCGTCGGTCCGTCCATCCACATCTATCTATCTGTCTGTCTATCTATATATCTTTCATCTGTCTGTCTGCCTGACTGTCTGTCTGTGTTTTGTGTGTGTGTCTGTCTGTCTGTCTATCTGTCTGTCTATCATCTCTCTGTCTGTCTATCTATCATCTATCTGTCTGTCGGTCGATTCATACACTGTATGTTATATATTGACGAATCATTATTCATCCCACACAAGCTCTTATGACATTTCAGATGACATGTTTGTACTGTTCTACAGTTACTACAAACAAGCCACAGCAGGACCATGTAACACCCTAAAACCCAATTCTTGGGATCCTGTTGGTAAAGCAAAATGGTAAATAGTATCCATTGGCTCTTGAATGATTTATCAGATATGACTACTGCGAAGTAGAGTACGAGACTGCATTTTGATTTTTTATTCTGTTAAAAAGACATGATTATATTTTATTTGTAATTGTTAAAAGAAACGCATTGAAAAGGCATTAAGTCTCATGAGCAGTGGCAGAACGTATGTGTTAAACCCAGTCACATATGTTCTTTGCAGGGAGGCATGGAAAGCCTTAGGAAACAGGTCGAAGGATCAAGCCATTATGGAATATGTTCAAGAAATACAGCAGGTAGGATGTTTTAAAGAATGCAGAGGGGAAGCTCTGACACATTGCGGTATCAAAAGCAAAGCCATGCTTAATTCATTAACATATCAAATGATTATCATGGATAATAGAGACCCACCCAGTCACAGGCAGGATGGAAGAATTAATGGATGCTCTTGACCCATTTTATGAGATAGGATGAAGTAGTGCTTAGAAGACCGGCACAGTTATTCACAGGTAATACTCCTTAAAAAGATCCTATCCATCTCCTTCTTCATTTTACTATTCCCCTTGATTTCAGGGTTCAAGTTTCTATTTCCAAACATATCTGGAACAATAAATTTCTTTCTCACTGACACCATTATTTTACTCTAAGAATGTAAATCTTGAACTCAAGGCTCAAATGAAAAAAAAAAAAAAAGGGAAATAGTTGTTTAAAGTTGATGTGTGTAACTTTTTCAATGTTAAAATACATTCTTGTGTGCCAGCTTAATATGCAGAGAGAAATATTCTGGTACTATCTGACTATGGGACAGGGGGAGAATTCAGAAAACCTGTTTGAATCAATTATTATTTTTGCAGTTGCATTTGGTGATGCTAGTTGTGCAATAATTACACATCTTTAAAGACAATACTGAAATATTTTGGCACATAGCAAAACATTCCAAAATTCTACTATTTCAGAATAATCATATTATGATGAAAGACTCTTCCTTAATTATAAAATATGTCCTTGTCTGAGCCCCTTTAATGAAAGATTTTGTGTTTTGTTGAATATCTAAAAGATGGTGGTGCTGAGGAAGACAACGGGGATGAGAGAGAAAGCTCTGATGAGAATATAGAAGATGACATGGAGATGGAAGAGAACCGCAAAGGTTCAAAAACAACAACAGTGTTGCCCCAGTATGCAATAAACCAGAGTTTCAACCTGATAAAATGTTGTATTATTATTCTATTCTATCCCATCATATTCTGTTCTGTTGTTCTATTCTATTATTTTATTCTGACATATTCTGTTCTGTCATATTCTATACTTTTGTTCTGTTCTGGCCCTTCATATTCTGTTCTGTCATTCCATTCTATCATTCTGATCTGTCATTTTGTTCTATTCTGTTTTTTTGTCCTGTCATATTCTGATCTGTTATATTTTTGTGGAGCGCAGGGGGGCGGGGGCGGGTCGGAATATTGCGCACCCGGTCCCCAATCGGCCTGATGAGGCGCGCGAGGGATAAAGGCGGCCGGTGACGATTGTTCGAGAGAGAGAGAGAATTACGGGCATGTCCGTCATGTGTGTTTATGTTTGTGAGTTTAATTAAATATGATTTATGTTGACAAGCCGGTTCTCGCCTCCTCCTTGCCCATCCTTTAACTGTGTTACATTGGTGCCGAAACCCGGGAATTATTACTTTCCAAGCATGGAGCAAAGTCGCCACATAGAGTCCTCCCAGCTGGCAGAAGGCCACCAGCAATCCCTGCTTGAGCTCCGGCAGGACCAAGATCGCCGGTTTTTCGAGATCATGCGGGCTCAGGCAGAGGACCAGCTCACCATCCGGAGCCTCCTCAGCCAGGAGACGGAGCCGGCCACAGCTGCGACCCCGGACATCCACGCTACGCTACCCCCGCCCACGTTACAGAAGATGGGGGCAGCAGATGATCCTGAGGCCTTCCTCGACTTGTTTGAGCGGACGGCAGAAATCTGGGGCTGGCTGCCCGAACAGTGGGCAGCCCGCCTAATTCCTCTCCTGTCCGGGGAAGCTCAACTCGCGGCACAACAACTGCCGGCGACAAATCTCCTGGCTTACTCTGACCTGAAGAGGGCCATTCTGCAACGGGTCGGTCGGAGCCCGGAAGAGAATCGCCAGCTCTTCCGGGGCATGAAGTTAGAGAAGTCCGATCGCCCGTTCGCGTTTGCTCAACGGCTCCGGGACGCCTGTCGGCTGGAACAATTCGCGCAACGGCTGCCCAGGAGAACGGCGGAGTGGGTCCAGTGCCACCGCCCGGCGTCGCTGGAGGAAGCTGTTCGGCTGGCGGAGGACCATTTGGCGGCAATCCTGAGGGCGGACGAGCCTTCTTCTTCTCTCTCTCTAGCCCCTTCCCTTGTGTCTCCACCCCCCTCCTCCCCCTCCCCTGTGTTTTCTCGTTCTGTTTTCTCCCCAGGGCCCGTTCCTGGCCCGTGCAGGCGTGGAGGGTATGTGCGACCTGCTTCCCGGGCTTGGGAGAATGCTCCTTCTCCTTCCCCGTCCTTCAGCCACTCTCCTCCTCAGGTGGGGGTGCCCGCCAGCACAAGTGCGGGCGTAACGCCTGGGCCGGTCTGTTGGAGGTGCGGGGACCCGGACCACTTCCGGGATCAGTGTCCGCTGATGGAGGTGGGGACGGTGGTGCGGGTCTCCGACGTCCCGCAGGCTGCCCCCTATCGGGCTGGAGCATACCGGATTCCGGTAAGTATCGGGGGGGTATTTACCAAGCTTTGCTGGATACCGGCTGCAATCAGACCACCATCCACCAACGCTTGGTTCAACCCGGGGCTTTGGGTTTAGCTAAACTGGTGAGGGTGAGGTGTGTGCATGGGGATGTTCACAAGTATCCCATGGTGACTTTGGCAATTAAATTCAGGGGAAGAAACCATAGTGTGGAGGCAGCGGTTAGTTCCCGCCTCACCCATCCGCTAATCTTGGGTACTGATTGACCGAATTTTAAAGATATTTTAGAGGGTATTTGTGCGGATGGGTCCTGCATAAAGAGGTGTGCGGTGTGCGATGCTTTGGCAGGGGAGGTGGAGCCGGGGCCGTCCTCGGCTGCTCGGAATGACGAGGGAAGGGGCGAGGTGGCCACCCCTCCTCTCAGGGAATTCCCTGAGGGGGACATCCCTCTAGAGCAGTCGCGGGATGAAACCCTTAAACATGCTCTTGACCAAGTGAGAGTAATTGATGGTCAACAGCTCCGGCCGGGCATCGCCATTGCATATCCATATTTTGCCATGATTAGAGATCGGTTATATAGAGTGACGCAGGATGCTCAAACAAAGGAGGAAGTGACACAATTATTTATCCCACGGAGCCGCCTGGAAATGGTTTTCCAGGCGGCTCACTATAATCCTAAGGCCGGTCACCTAGGGGAACGGAAAACACTTCTCCGTCTAATAGCCCGTTTCTATTGGCCGGGATTGGCGGTGACATCCGCAGGTGGTGTGCGGCGTGCCGTGAATGTCAGCTGGTAAACCCACCGGCCACCCCAAAAGCGCCATTGCGCCCTCTACCATTAATCTAGGTCCCCTTCGAAAGAATTGGGATGGACCCCGTCGGGCCATTAGAACGGTCAGCACGCGGACATCGCTTCGTGTTAGTCCTAGTGGATTACGCGACGCGATATCCGGAAGCAGTGCCTCTGAGCAACATCTCCGCACATAGTGTTGCAGGGGCACTCTTCAAGATAATCTCCCGGGTGGGGATTCCGAAAGAAATCCTCACCGATCAAGGCACAACTTTTATGTCACGAACACTTCGCGAACTTTACGAGCTCTTGGGCATTAAATCGATTCGCACTAGCGTTTACCATCCGCAGACTGATGGCCTAGTGGAACGGTTTAATAAAACGCTCAAGAACATGATTCGTAAATTCGTACAAGATGACGCTAGAAATTGGGATAAGTGGCTAGACCCCCTGTTGTTTGCAGTACGAGAGGTCCCACAAGCCTCCACAGGGTTCTCCCCGTTTGAGCTGCTGTACGGGCGACGCCCACGCGGGGTCCTTGACGTCATCCACGAAGCTTGGGAGGAGGGACCTTCTAATAGCAAAAATGAAATTCAGTTCGTTCTCGATCTTAGAGCAAAACTCCACACACTGGGGCGACTAACACAGGAGAATTTGCTCCAAGCTCAAGAACGCCAACGCCAGCTGTATGACAGGGGTGCTCGGCTACGGGAATTTGCACCGGAGATAAGGTACTCGTATTACTCCCAACATCGAGCTCTAAATTACTCGCCAAGTGGCAAGGACCCTTTGAGGTCACACGACGAGTGGGGGATCTCGATTATGAAGTTAAACGTACCGATAGAGGGGGCGCACGTCAAATTTATCACCTCAACCTACTGAAATTGTGGAGGGAGGAGGCGGCCTCTGTGACGTTGGCCACGGTAGTTCCGGAGAGGGCGGAGGGAGGACCGGAGGTAAACAAAAACTGCAATCTTAACACTCCGGTTACTTGTGGAGACCACCTCTCACTGCGTCAACTCACAGAGGTTTCCTAATTACAAAAGGAATTTGCGGATGTGTTTTCCCCTCTACCGGGTCGTACAAATATAAACACACATGACGGACATGCCCGGAATTCTCTCTCTCTCTCGAACAATCGTTGCGTGCCTCATCAGGCCGATTGGGGAGCGGGCGCGCAATATTCCGACCCGGCCCCGCCCCCCTGCGCTCCACAATTTTATTCTATTATTCTATTCTATTCTGTCATATTCTGTTCTGACAAAATCTATTCTGTTGTTCTGTCCTGTCATATTCTGTTCTGTTCTATTCTATGCTATAATATTCTGTTCTTTTCTGTCATATTATGTTATTTTGATCTGTTCTATTATATTTTATTATTTTATAATTTTAGTTTCATTCATAATCTTTTCTGTTGTTCTGTTCTATCCTGTCATATTCTGTTCTGTTATTCTATTCTATAATTCTTTTCTGTCATATGTCATTCTGTTTTCTGTTGTGTCATTCTATTCTATAATCTATTATTTTCTGTCATATTGTGTTCTTTTGATCTGTTCTGTCATATTCAATTCATTTATTCTTTTATATTCTATTTTGTCACATTCTGTTCTGTTGTTCTATTCTGTTCTGTCGTATTCTGTTCTGACAAACTCTATTCTGTTGTTCATATTCTGTTCTGTTGTTTTGTTCTATTCTGTTTTTCTTTTCTGTCATATGTTTCTATTCTATTCCATTCTATTCTATTCTGTCATATTCAGTTTTGTCCTGTTATATTTTTTTCTGTTATTCTGTTCTGTCATGTATTTACTATTCTATTCTATTCTATCTTTGCAGTCTGTTGTTCTGTTTTGTTCTGTCATATTTTTCTATTATATTTTTTCCATTCAATTCTGTCATATTGTATTCTGTTCCGTCCTGTCATTTTCTGTTCTGTTGCTCTATTTTAGTCTATCATAATTCTCTTTTTTTGCTCTATTCTCTCCTATTCTATTCATCATATTCTGTTCTGTTGTTCTATTCTGTTATGTTATTCTAATCTGTGATATTCCGTTCTGTTGTTCTGTTCAGTCACATTTTTCTTTTCTACTGTATTCTATTCTGTGCTATTCTACTCTATTGTCATAATATATTCTGTTGTTCTATTCTGTAATATTCTGTTCTGTTGTTCTATTCTATTCTACTCTGTCATTCCATTCTGTAGTTCTGTTTTTTGTATTCTATCCATCCATTCTATTCTATTCTATTCTGTCATGAGTTCTATCCTGACATATTATATTCTGTTTTGTCTTGTCACATTCTGTTCTGTTGTTCTGTTCTGTCGCGTTCTATTATGTTTTTTGTTTTGTTCTGTCATATGTTTCTATTGTATTCTGTCATATTCTGTTCTGTTGTTTTATTCTATCCTATTCTGACATATATTCTGTGGTTCTGATCTCTCATATTTTTTCTATTATATTCTATTATTCTATTCTGTCATATTCTATTAATTTAATATTCTGAATTCTGAATTCATATTCTGTTCTGTTGTTCTGTTCTGTCATATTCCATTAAATTCTGTCATAATTTATTCTGTTGTTCTGTTCTATTCTGTCCTAGTTCTGTTCTGTTGTTCTGTACTGTCACATTCTATTTTATTCTAATCTATTAACTTCTAATCTGTAGACTCAAGCACTCTGGCAGAAGGCAGAGGAGGTTCACCTTTGTTTAATGAAAGTGAGGAGTACAGCACATCTTCCTCATCCAATAACACTCACAGCTCTCTGAACACTGAGGAAGAAGAGGAGGAACTGACATACAGCAGAGAGCCAAGCACAATCCAACAACTATCCCAGTGGTACTTCATTCACAAATTACATCTCTGTCTTAATTTAATATTTTAGTCTTCTGTTTGGAAGAGCAGTCCAGATAAGATGGAAGCTGATCCTGATTTAAAAATTAGAGATGATTTTCGACAGAGGCCCTTAAACTTGGTTTCTAAGATGTACTTTATGGCAAAATTGTTTCCTTTTATGTCTAAATGAGCTCAAGTTTGCATGCTGTTTAGTCACACTACAGTACCAATAGTTTTGAATAAAATTGGATATCAGATTCAGGTTTTTAAACCAAAGCACAGATAAAATGCTCAAAGTGTCTTTTATAAGTTGGCTGTATGAATATGTTTTTTTATGACAATATTCTCACCAAAGATAAACAGAACGTAGACGGCTTGGATGATGAGATGAACAGTGACTCAATGGAACAGCCAGTAACACAAGAGAAGATACAGTATCTATTGTTTCCTGAATAAATTCTACAGGCCCCATGAAGTTGCTTGACAAGCTCAGTTTTCCTTCCTGTTTTGACATATTTTCAATTGAAACAGGTATTGAAACAGGAAGTTGTCATTGCAGAGCACTTTTAGGAATAAACTTTTAAACATATAGCCTCAAATCCACAAGCCAATCTTCAATTGTGATTTACAGTTTTTCTCAATAGCTTTGGCAAATTTTTTTGAAACGGTCTTAACTTTCTCTAAACTGTAAGTGCAATTGTCACAACTGTTTTCACAACTCTAATGCATCTGCAAAATGTAGTAACTCACCCAAAACATTTAATTAATGCCTCAAAACCTAGTTATTGTGTCAGTAAATTGGCCAATGCCACCAAAATGAAAATGTTTTCACCATGGCAGTCAACCCTGGAAATGTTATATACAAATTGTATTTTTGTTCTACTTATTTGCTGACACTGACTGCTTGCTGTACTACTATACAAGAATGTCAATTTTGTCGAACAGTGTATCACACTGAGCTTTAAAGATACCGATTTCAACAGTAGGTAAAAGTCAATACTGTACAATACTGTAGGACACAGAAAAAGGATTTGCACATTTATATGTATACAGTATGTTTATTTCTGTAGCAATGTGTTACATGAAAACTGAACATTCACATTTACATGTCCATTTTTACGCATTTCTTACATGTAAAGTCTTATATAGTGAACAGAAAATTGCCACAAAATTACTGAAATTGCCTTGGTGGTGGAAATGGGTATTTTCAATGCTAGCTAATTTCTTTTTGCCACTTCCCATTTCGTGAAGTTCAACAACCTTTTGCTGCTCATCAAAACTTTATTCCATTATCCCATTATGATGGATGACTAAAGGAATTTGGCCTGTATGATGATACCTCATATTTATGGCTGAACAATTTCATGTTCCTTGTCACCCAGGTGTACAAACAAAATTTAAATATGAAGGGGAATATACTTCAATGAAAAAACATTCCATGTCATAGATATTTATGGAATATACATGTATGTCTGACAGATTTTAATAATTAGTTGGATCATTTTGCATCTGATGTCTCCATTAAAGAATGTTTATATGTTGTGAAGAGTTTGACAGTTTCACTGAGAATCAACTCATCGGGTTTGATCAGCAAGACATGTGCATTTAGTTATTGTGCTAATTGTAGACAATAGTTATTTTGCACACATGTGCCAAAACACGTGCACTTTGCTTAAATGAATAAGAAATTCAAATCTGGTGTGAACAGGAAACATATTGTTCAGAGATTTGAACATATTGTTTTGGAGAAACATTCGAGAATTGAGCCAAAGCGATTGAGAAGAACTGTAATAGGAGCTTTAATGATTTCATATTGTACCTAAAGAGACAAGATTTAAATAATCAAAAGAACCTATGATTATTGACCCAAAGTTTCCAAAAGATTCAGACAAACCCTTGAAACAAGAAGACATTATGCGATTTATGAGCTGGGTTGAATCCATCAAATCCATCTTGCTATAAATTCATTCAAGAATGATGCATAATACACCACCAGACGTTTGGAAGTGTTGTGTGATTCCTGGCAAAAAGTATGACTTGAAATCCTTGGCACAGACATTGACTATTCAAAGTTAAGTGACATCCATTGAGTCAACCAATTGATGGCAAGTGCACACAGTGTGACATTTCCCAGAGTGAAAGAGTGAGATATAAAGGAAGAAATGTTTTTGTTTGCCATATCGTGTCAGAGCAATATAAATGAGAGTATGTGATGCTCTCCCCAGGGTTCAGAAGTTCCCGGGGTCCATTTGGCAGACATGAGAGCGGCTGAAGCCAAGATGCAGGAGCAACAAGGGAGAAACAGAGAGCCACAGTGTGGGAGTCAGGATGGAAAACCACAGGGAGTTACACCCCCACACCCCCACCCACCGGCATTTGGAAATGACAGAAACTCGCCATGCAGAAGAAGACAAGGTGGGGCTTGAGTCAGTGTTTGAACAATCTTGAACACCATGACGTCAACAAGCAATAATGTGATGGCCTATTTTCTACCAGCATATGTATAAACTTAGAATGCAAGGGAATACTCGTGTATACTTTGGCTTGGAAATGATTTCTTCTACAAATAATTAGTGGTACTAAAGCAAGCATTAAACCCTTAGCCATCAGTATTGAACTTCAGTACATAACCCTCAGACTGAATGGTTTGTTGAGGAGATAGTATTATGCTAATACTACTTTTACAAGTGAACTGATGATTTGAACCTGGTGGATGAAACAAATCTCATATACATACGTTGAAGGAGGGACCTGAGACTTATCTAGGGATCAGAATATCATAGAGTCTTAGCTTTTAATATAAAACCTTAGCAATCACCTAGCAACACAACTTGTGCTCTTGTAACACCATTATAAGGCTATTTAGATTTGGGAAACATAAATGGATGATATTGTTATTTCGGTGGATCTGTCTGTGTCCTGCAAGATGACAGGGAACACCCCAAGTAATGTCCCCTTGGAACATAAAGCGATTCTATTGGCTAAAAGAACAATTCAAATCCTGTGCAATCACTGTAATGATTCATGTTGTTTTTATAGTGTAAATATAACAAAAAATAACATACAAATTACATGTGACATATATTATTTAACCGAAGGTATAACTGGTGAAATTAAACATTTCTATGTTCTGTTTTCTCCAGTAAGCTCACAAGCTAATTGGTTAGCTTATTAGCTTAGCATAGAGCTAGCTTTTTCTCCTCTTAATTTTTTAGCACATTTATCCTCACTGTCGCCACCTAGTGATATGGCGGTATGATTCTTTTCAAGAGAACTTTTACATTGTGGAATATAATTTATTTAGTGGACAGGGTTAGGTATAGGGGTTGGGATAAGGTTAAGGATAGGTGTAGGTGTAGTGTTGCTGCAGGACTCTATATAAACAAAACAAATTCAGTGTATGAATGTGACATCCAGCTGTTGCAAGACTTGAGCATTTCACTGGTTATTTGAAGAGGTCCGTACCTGTATTGGATGTCTCTTGTAGTAGTCTTGAAGGACGCAGACAGATCCTTCTTGTCAGTGACCATGTTTACATGCACTGATGAAAATTGTTTATTTCAGGGTTTTTGCAGAAAGGCTGTGACAGGGCAGAGGGCGGGGTCCTGATTTTACACACCCGGTCCCTTATCAGGCTAATCAAGTCTCAGAGAGGGATAAAGGCCGACTGCAGATGGTGGTGCGACAGAGAGAGAAAGTTTAGGGGCAGCTGTCCATCCTATGTATGTATTTGTGTCTTTTCGTTTACGTTTTACATTAAAATATGATTTATATTGTCAAGCCGGTTCTCGCCTCCTTTCCATTGAACTGCTTTACAGAGGCTTTCTGAAACATGTAAACAAGAATGCAGATTTCCTTACACTACTTAAGGGATTAAGAGAAAGCGGTTTTACACACCTAGGATTCTTCCAGAGAACGCGACTTATCTGGCCATGCAAACACAAGTGGCTTTCTTAAAGGTTTTTGAGAAGTCCACATGTGCGTGAACAGACCGGATAACAAAAATCATAGGATGGAGTCTAGAAAATAATTGACATTTCAAGGAGTACAGCATGAAAAAGACAATTTATACACACCAATGTAAAATATCGATTCTCCCTCATGTTTGCGTATATGTGCTCCTACATTGGGGGAATCCGTTTTATGTTAGAGAGAAGCCCCTTTGCAGTGCAGTTTTTTTGCAGGTTGCCATAGGAAGTGTAGGAAACAAACACAGCAACAACTCTGGAATATATGGAAATAAAGTGAAGCAACAAGGAATAAAATAATGAAGTCTTCCTCGGATTAAATGTTTATTATATATGCAAGTGTCACGGGGAAATGATGTTGCTGTGGGAAGCTGCTTACTGACCGAGCCGCATGTATACAGTGCATGTATACGAGAACGCCACTTTCTCGTAATAAGTCACTTTCTTGTGTCCATGTAAACATCTTGAGTTATTGGTAAGGAACACTCCAACTGAATATGTTATTTTATCAGAGCACAGGTGCCAAGGAGATGGTGAATGCTGGGGGACAAAAGGAATCAAGGACAAAAAGGCATCGAACACCCAGATTGCCATGACACTGTCACAGTTACAAGACAATATGTAGGATGTGCTGCAAAGATTGACCATACTGGAAGTTCTGACAGCATCACAAGTAAGACACATGACTACTGTAACTGTGCAGTGTAATTGAGACCACATCCTCATAATCAATCCTTCTGCAAGGGCCTTAGAATAGAGTGGCGTAATGATGGTTAACAATTTATGGAGTAAATTATACAATAAAAAAACTTTAATACCTCTATTAAGACCCTGGGCTCTATTTTTACGAGTTTGCAAAGTGCGGCACTACGCAACACGACCATGTGTAACTTATTTTCCAGTATTCTTGAAAGCACTTATTCTAATCAGCATTTTCGTGCCAGCGTAAAGCACAAGTGGGCGTGGGTGGGAGTGTTTGCTCTATCTGTGGGTGTGCGCGCGCAAACTGTGGGAGTATTGTATGTTAATGAAGTGCAATTTGCTATTTTCCTGAGAAACAACGCATTATGCTTATCTCAGCACAAAGTCTAATCTCCTTTCCTGCATTTGCAGTTTGGAAATTTCCCCAGCTGGTGGTGATAAAGTTCATGTCCAAACTCTGAAAATATACTGGAACATCAAATTAAGTCCCTGACAATCACTGTTGTTGACATTTTATGAAACCAAAAATTATTATATTTGTGTTCAAGTATCTAGAGGATATGGTTTATTTTTCAATTATGTTTAAATTTACAATTGTATTTATGATTCATTTGTATTGGTATTTTCTCACCTGTTATCGCAGAGCAAGGCAGTAACCATGCCTTGAATATTGTTTGGGGCTGGGGGGTTTGTTGGTGTTGAGGTCACAAATATAATTGTCCTCTTTGGTACTTTTAAATTGTAAAGGCTCTGAATGCAGTATTTTCTGCATAAAGGCTTTAAATGTGATGAAGGCCCAAAATTGTATAATTTTTGGTTTTAAAAGGTTTTTTCATACAGAAGATCACAAAGTACAAGACAACCACTGTGTCTAAATTGCTAGCAATTTGCCTGTTTTAGTCATCTTTTGTTTTTTTTTGTGCTGTCTCAATGAAAAGATTAATATAATTTGAATTTCTTTTCATCGCTTTACGCATGTATCTGTAAAATGACTTGACTGTGTCAGTTGGCTAGCAAAAAGAAAATACACACAATTATTTACTGCCATCAAGTTTATATATATAATAATTATTAATATACCATAAAAGTACCAATACAACACTAAGCTTTTCTTTGGCCCCAGAAAACGTATATATATAATATAGTGTACAAGTCAAATGGATTACTGTTATTATGTCTTTATAGTGAACCTTTAATATTGCTTTACATTATTTGTCCTTTATGAAGCGTGATCGCTCCTGCTCACTACAAACTGTGATTCTGTGGAATAGAGATGCTTAAAATATCTATTTTTATGTTCCAAGAAAAAGTAACAGCATATGGGTTTTATACAACCCACGAGTAAATGATTGAGTAAAAGTACATTTTCCATTTTTAGGTGAACTACGCCTTTAACTGGTGAATCATCCTCAAAATAAAATCTCCTTTAAAAGACTATTAAAACTCAGAATTAATTAAAGAAATTATTTAGAAAATTTTAAATAGATTTTAAATTATTACCTAATAAAATTTGCATTAAAAATATTTGACACTGTCCTTGTCACAACCTAAAAACTCAATTGAAGCCACAAGTCACAGATCTTACCATGTTCTAGATTTAATCTGAGGGTGAAAATGCTCTAATATGTGTTATAGATCATTTTCTTTGACAATATCAAGTGAATTTTGTAAAATTCCAGATAACCACATTCATTCAATTCCTTTATAAATACACACATTCACTCTTTATCTTAAGCCTGATATGCTGAAAACTGCTCCGTTAATGTTTTCACATTCATAATTATGAATGACATGTAACTCACACACTATAGGTCACATATTTTCAATTCAAAATGGAGAATTTCTCAAAATGGAGAATAGTTTGCACCCTTGGAAATTACTGTTGGTCTGTAAATCATAAAATAGTGGGCAAATATTGCATGTTTAGTTAATAATTACATCTCACATGACACTCTTAATGTGAACTGCTGACACTGATGCGTGTGTGCAGCGTGTTAATACTAGCCATGATTTGTGTGTCAGTAGATGAACATGATTAATAATACTTACATTCTCTATAATTTATCTGAGCATACATCCAAACCTGACGAGAACCACATTTTCCATGCGTATGAAAGGAGCGTGCACTCTCATAGAAGTATGCTTGCCATTCAACAATGACGCAGATAATGCACAAAATAACTTAATTTTCAACTGTTCTAATTCATTGCATACATTTACATGTCCATTTACACTACCAACTTCATATGAATGTGCCGTCTTGGTTTATATCTCTGGTGCTTGACAGGGAATGGATAATATAATAGAATGCAGATGATAGAATAACCAGAGAAAACCTTAGAATTAAATTGCACTTGGCCCAGTCCATTTGCACGTTGCTTGGCGATTTCGCCAAACCCACTTACGCTTAGAAATAGCACGTGTTTGCACGAAAATACCAAAACAACATGGCCATGCCCACTGATTTGCGCATATCACATAGAGCTGTGCTTATCTTAAAATAGGGCACCCTGAGTGGATCTTAGTACACTGATAAGCCCAATACAGTATGTTTTGATCAGAGGTCTTATATCATATACTATATAATGCCAATGAAGTCAATTTATCTGGTCATCTGTCAATAATACAATCTTTCATTTATGTGTTTTGCTTTAGGCTGAAATCATTCCTCTTGAAAGTTGGCACTCAAAATCACCAAGAAAGGTCTGTTTATATGAAGTTTAAAAATATGGACTTTATAGTAACAGCAAGTAGTAAATATATGTATCTATTTTCTGTTCTTCAGAGTTTACCCTTGTGGCCATTAGACATGTCCCCATGCTCTGTAGCACTGACTGTTATGTGGCTTTTTGCTGTGCATTGGCTTGTGAGGTTTTACTTACAGAAGAGGTAGAGGTTAGCTTTTGAGCTTGTATTTTTAACTTTGAACTATATACAGAGAAATATATTGCTTTCATTATAGTCGTGGTGATGCTTCATCTAATATAGTTAATGTTGCAGAAAACACTGTGCATCTTTGTTTTGGTTTTAAAAGACTGTATACAATAGATATAATAATGTACATTACACAGTGTGCGCAAAATGAGAAGACCGTATATAATAGATATAATAATGTACATTACACAGTGTGCGCAAAATGAGAAGACCGTACACAATAGATATAATAATGTACATTACACAGTGTGCGCAAAATGAGAAGACCGTACACAATAGATATAATAATGTACATTACACAGTGTGCGCAAAATGAGAAGACCGTACACAATAGATATAATAATGTACATTACACAGTGTGCGCAAAATGAGAAGACCGTACACAATAGATATAATAATGTACATTACACAGTGTGCGCAAAATGAGAAGACCGTACACAATAGATATAATAATGTACATTACACAGTGTGCGCAAAACGAGAAGACCGTACACAATAGATATAATAATGTACATTACACAGTGTGCGCAAAACGAGAAGACCGTACACAATAGATATAATAATGTACATTACACAGTGTGCGCAAAACAGAAGACCGTACACAATAGATATAATAATGTACATTACACAGTGTGCGCAAAACGAGAAGACCGTACACAATAGATATAATAATGTACATTACACAGTGTGCGCAAAACGAGAAGACCGTACACAATAGATATAATAATGTACATTACACAGTGTGCGCAAAACGAGAAGACCGTACACAATAGATATAATAATGTACATTACACAGTGTGCGCAAAACGAGAAGACCGTACACAATAGATATAATAATGTACATTACACAGTGTGCGCAAAACGAGAAGACCGTACACAATAGATATAATAATGTACATTACACAGTGTGCGCAAAACGAGAAGACCGTACACAATAGATATAATAATGTACATTACACAGTGTGCGCAAAACAAGAAGACCGTACACAATAGATATAATAATGTACATTACACAGTGTACGCAAAACAAGAAGACCGTACACAATAGATATAATAATGTACATTACACAGTGTACGCAAAACAAGAAGACCGTACACAATAGATATAATAATGTACATTACACAGTGTACGCAAAATAAGAAGACCGTATACGAAAGTAAATACAAGTAAAGACACTGACTACCACCCCTGGAGTCACGAGTTTGAATCTAGGGTGTGCTGAGTGACTCCAGCCAGGTCTCCTAAGCATCCACATTGGCCCGGTTGCTAGGGAGGGTAAAGTCACGTGGGGTAACCTCCTCGTGGTGATGATTACTGGTTCTCGCTGTCAATGGGGCACATGGTAAGTTGTGCATGGATTGCAGAAATGGAGGCAACTGAGACTTGTCCTCCACCACCTGGATTGAGGTGAGTAACCGCGCCACCACATTCCAAATTGGGGAGAAATGTGGATTAAAACAAAATATAGTATTTATATTATTATTACTATCAATGTTCATTTGATTGCATTGTCAAGCATGTAATGCTTTTGCAAAGTGAATAAAACATTTTTATGAAACATTTATGGATTGTGGATTCCAAGAGGTCCTTAAAATAATTTTTCAGCAATTAGTAATTGTCATTTCTAGAGTATAAATGTACAGCCTTATAATGGAAATGCCATAGGTTTCATGAAAACAACAGGAGGATAAATGAGTATTATGATGGACGAAGCAAATCGAGCAGATCCTCTGAACTGGATCCAGCAGCACCTGGCCTGAGGTAGCAGCGAGTCACCCACCGTGCAGGGGCATGTCTAGAGCATTTTCAGTGGGGGGGGCATGCTGGGGCACTGCCTCCAAACGGGGTGGCCGCCAGTGACCAAAAAAAAAAGCTAAATTCTACAGTATATTACGTAAATCCTATTGGTTTTATTATTTTTTTTAACTTGAATAAAGTTACTTGTAAACAAATGTAGTAATAAAGCACATTCTTGATTAATTTAGTTTTTTGTCATCCCTGTATATATCCATTAATTTAAATTTGAGAGCCAGTGTTTATTATTTTTAGTGTTTTCATAAAACTAACAAGTTTATAAAATAAAAGCAATTTTAATAATGAGCAATTTTAAAAACCCAGAAGCAGAAACGATGTCAACTATTTTCTTTTCATTAGTTTGGCCATTACAATATACAGTAGTTTTATTCACAATCTCTTTCAAATAATAATAATAAAAAATAAAAAAAATCCCCCCACTGTAATAATTCAAATGGTTTGGCCAAAACACAGAGTAACACTGAGTAACACAGAGTAAAAGATTTAGCACTGTAACAGTTCAAATGAAAACACCACAGTTTAAAAATAAAATATGGATCCATTACATTGTGCTCTGCTAATATATTAAAGAACAGTCTTTAGTTTAGAAACAATAAAAACAGTAGCAGAAAGAGAGGAAAACAGTCGAAAAAGAAAGAAGGCAGACCTCAACTAAAACAGCTGGATTCTTCTGTTTCGGTGGTGACTGGCAAGCTCACCATTATTATTTATAATGGTTGCAGAGTTATTATCTATACTGATTAAAAATAATGGTATTGAAGATCTTTCAGTGTTGGATAGACAAATACTTATAAGTCAGTTTGCTGACGATACAACATTGTTTCTAAAGAATGAATATCAAATTCCATTAGCTTTACATTCTATTAACCAGTTTTCTAAAGCTTCGGCTACATTTAAACCTAAACAAATGTGTAATGTTAACACTGCATGAGTTTCCTTTGCAGTCATTATCTAATATACAAATTAAAAGGGAAGTTAAATATTTGGGGATTATTATTTCTAGAGATAAGGATGTTATGGAGAATAAAAATGTGTTGAATAACATAGATAAATGTAAGTCCATATTGAATAAATGCCGCAGAGGGATCTTACAATTTTTGGAAGGGTTCTTTTATCTAAAATGGATAGTTTGTCCAGACTCATCTATCCAGCCTTCTCCTTGCCCATATCGACACGAATGATTAAATTAATAAATAAGGTGAATTTTTAATTTATTTGGAGAAATAAGTGTCAGTATATTAAAAAGGAGGACATGATTAAAAAATATGAAGACGGTGGGGTGAATGCTATCGATTTTGACATTATGAATGGTGTTTTGAAATTGCAATGGTTAAAATCCTTCATTCAAAATAGCCACTCCTTTTGGTTTATTGTCCCCAATGCTATCTTTAACAAACTGGGGGGAATACACTTTCTGTTATGTTGTGACTTTGCGTGCACCTCGTTACCAGTTAAACTTTCATCCTTCCATCAGCAAGTGCTGCTCTATTGGAAACTATTGTTCAAACATAACTTCACTCCTCACAACACTCAGTTTGGAATAGTAGATATATAAAATTTGGCAGAAAATCTGTATATCTTGAGGAATGGATATCTAAAGGGATTTGGGCTATTGCCCATTTCTTGGATGATAATGGAAATTTGTTACTGTATAGAGAGTTTTGTGAGAAATTCCAAGTACAGTGTACCGTTAATATGTTTAATAGAATGATTAGAGCTATACCAATTCCGTTAAGATTAATGGTTAAAGAAGACATGTTGTACTCCAAAATCTCCCCAGTACTGAGACTGTCACGATTCCCTTGTTGTCTGCCCTGTGTTTCACTAGTCTTTGTCTCAAACTCCTATTCCGTTTGTAAAAACAACACTTCCCATGATTCCCGGCCCTCATCACTGCCAGCCCTGTGTCATTGTGCTCACCTGATCGTCGTTTGTCATCATCATGTCTCCTGTGAATTTAAACCCTGCTGTTTCTCCATTCCCTGTCAATTGTTGATGTTTGTGGACGCCTGTTTCTCCTGCCTGTACAGCCTTTCTATGTTTTCCGTGTTTTTGTTTTATTTCCCCATTGCGGGTATTTCCTTTGTTCCTGTTTTGTCTGTTTTCACGGTTTTTCAATAAAACCTGCAAATAGATCCTCACTCCACATCTGCCTTCATCTTATCCGTAACAGAGACAGCTCTCCTTAGAAGGTTATGATTTTTGTGATAAAAAATGTACAAATAGAGTCATTAGAATTTTTTTTTTACAGGCTTATTACCCAAACCCAATTAGACGGGAATACGTGCTTAAAGATTTTGATAAGGTTGAAATATGAAAAATTATTTGTCTTTTCCTCTCCCTCCTAAAGCTAAGGAGGTGAACTTCAAAATTTTAAATGAGATTTATCCTACTAAAGCTGCCCACGTGTGAAACTAAACTCTTGCTCTACATATCTGGACCACAGAGTCTTTTTTAGTACCAAGACCTGATGTGTCTAGATGTAGGTAACAGTGCTCAAGTGCATGCTGCCTTCCTGCTGAACATAGACCTGACAGAAGGTGATGAAATATATAATGGTGCTTATAACAAACAGGAGCTCATGTTTTCTTGTCCAGAGTTACAGGCAGTCCTGCTGGAGGCTCAAGAGAAAGAGGGAGACACCAAGAGATGATCTATCCTCTGCCTTCACACAGAGAGTAGGAGACACAGTCAACATTTACCACACACATAAGAGTATTATAAGGATTTATTGACATGCACAGTGTTGCTAGTTTAGCTACTTTATTTATTGTTGTACTGATGAGACAAAACAACTAATTACAAAACAAAATTGTTATCGGTGACGTAATCTTTAGATACACTTTTAAAAGGATAGTTCATCCAAAAATTTAAATTCTCTCGTCATCAACTAAGGTGGTGGATTACTGTACTATGACAGACGCTGAGGCTAAAGGATTCTAAAATGAATAAAATCCCAGATGCAGTTCATCGTGCAACCTGGAATATTCCTTTAACTATAATCAAGTCTGAATCAATTATGTTGAAAATGTTGTTTGTTGAAGTGCTCTGTAGTTAAGTATGCTATTTACCAAGTTAAGCTTTTATAGTTGATATATTCCCCAGATAATAGGTTTTGTAGACGAGTTTTAAGGCCGCTGTGTTATACTGTAGAAACAAACCATTCTAACTGTCCAGCACCGGCCACAGAGGAACATGCAGGAATAATAAACAAAATCTATGGACATCTACTGGCATTGATTTCGCCAGTAACCGATGGATCCAAAAAGCAACTATCGGCACGGATTAATCGGTAAAACTGTAATATCGGTCCGCCTCTACTTTTCAATACACACTTTGTGTTTTGTGACCTGACTAAAGATGACACAAGGTCTCATTCCTGCTTTATAAATCTGATCCCATATTTGGATTATGGTACTTCCAAAATATGGCTTGAAACTCTTACTAATCTAATTTAGTTTTACACAAAGAATCAGTGAAAATGTTGGTAATCCACCCCAGAAGGTTGAAAAAAAAAATTATAATTTAGAGGAGTTCTGTGATATTTGCATTGCTTACCAAAATTTGGGATGTGTCTGAAAATATATTTAAACTGATTTGTGTGACTTTTAAAAAAAAAATAAAATAATTCGTAACAAATGTAGTAATTATCAACTAACCAAAAATACACTGGAATGGATAACAGGCTTGTAGCTTTAGCTATCTCTCAGTAGTGGCTAGCACATTTAGGAGCAAACTGTTGGTTTGTAGTTGCACAGATAACAAGGTTGCACATAAAATGTTAAATTTGAGTTCTGAAACATTAAAATCAATTAAATATCAATACAACAGATTGATTTTAATTGTCGCATACAGTCAAAAAAGTGGCTTATATATAGAAGTGCCTAATACATCGCTGTGATGTCATTCTACATCTCACAGGTTGCGACGTATATTGGCCAGAGGTACTCCGATGCTCTTGTGTGCAGTTGTGTCTGACTCCAGTCTGGTGTACCAGAGGCTGTGTGATGGCTTTCTTGATCCCTGACCCCCATTGGAGATCCATGACCAAGGCTGTTGACAGAATCTTATTGGGATGTCACAGACGTGAAATTGACACCCAGATCCAGCTGACAAAATATGCAGCCAGTAGCTATTAAAGAGATAGTTCACCCAAAAATGTAAGTTCTCTCATCATTTATTCACCCTCATGCCATCCCAGTTGTGTATGACTTTCTGTTTTCTGCTGAACACCAATGAAGATTTTTAGAAGAATATTTCAGCTCTGTTGGTCCATACAATGCAAGTGAATGGTCACCAGACTTTTGAAGCTACAAAAATCACATAAAGGAAAAATAAAAGTAATCCACATGACTCCACTGGTTTAATTTATGTCTTCAGAAGTGATCTAATATGTGTGGATGAGAAGAGAAACAGATCAACAGTTGTTATTTTCTGCTTGAAATTCTTCTCCCTGCCAGTAGGGGCGATATGCATGAAGAATGTGAAAGTGATCTTTTTCTCATCCACACCTATAATATCGATTCAGAAAACATGGATTTAACCACTTGAGTGTTATGGATTACTTTTATGCTGATTTATGTGATTTTTTTTGTGCTTCAATATTTTGGAACCCATTCACTTGCATTGTATGGACCTACAGAGCTGAGATTTCTTCTAAAAATCCTACTTTGTGTTCAGCAGAAGAAAGAAAGTCAAACACATCTGGGATGGTATGAGGGTCAGTACATGATGAGAATGGTGATCTATCTCTTTATGGACTGTTTAAATACATTTATGAACAGGTAAAAGCGTTGAAGATGAGAGACTAGATGGTTTGGCCTTCATCCTACAATTACCATTTAGCAGTAAATCGTAAGGCAGAGAGATGTGCGGTATCAAACAGACAACACCAATCAGTTGCTCCTCTTTACTCAAACAAATACTTGAAATGTCAGTTGTGTAAAATTCCCCAAAACTTAAGTAAACAGTGCAGCAGCTCCGAGCAAAACATTTCTTTATAAACCAGATTTCTGAGCTTCAGATCTTTTGTTAATTGGACAATGTGTATTTATTTTTACTGCATATTTGGCAATATCATTTGGCTTGGACTGTATATAGAGAACTTGTTTAAGCATACACTTTGATGGGATATTGTTCATTTCAAAGTAAAAAAAATAGTGTGCTTAAGGCTATGGTAATTTTATCATCATAAACGTAAAAGGAAGCACTTCCTGGTAATAAAAATTGTCCATGTAAAACATTTGGAAGGCTGGTTTAGAAACTTGCACTGGTTTTCAACTATATATAAGAACACTGAATGTAAATGTCAAGCTAACTTGTGATATCAACCTGTTTAATAAAACAAAATGAGGATTTGAAAACGATAAGACCTTTAGATACTATAACTGGTGTCTCTAAACACGACTCTACTAGATGCTGAGATCTATCTCTGTCATTCAGCTGTATTTAAAGGGATAGTAGAACCAAAAATGAATGTTATTTCATCATTTATTCACTTGTTCCAAACCTGTATTACTTTCTTCCTTGAAACATAAAAGTGATCTTTGTTCCTTACAGTGCGAATGGTTTTGGTAACCTCCTTGTGTTCCAAATAAATGAATCTTTATTTTTTAGTTGCACTATCCCTTTAAACCTCAAGACCAGCATTGAAGGAACTGTGCTGCACTCATCTAACAACACATCTAGTGATGAGACATACAGCACCACTGTCCTGAGCATTGCAACACATAACTCAAAAGAAAATACAAAAAAAAAACATACATAATACATTTGTGGGTGAAAAATAATTTGCTTACATAGTACAAAAATCAACAACATACACACACTGGAATGCTAGAAATGGTCTTGTGTTTCTGTCCATTTGCTTTCATTTATGTCTTAACAGCATGACCTAGACAGAATCAAGTCTCGGTACATAATTCCCGCTTAGTGTGCATCCCAGAGAGGACATGTTGTCTCCGCTTCGGGTCCACCACATTCCTGATGTTCATGTGCTGTCTTTAAGTATGTAGTGTTCAAAAGTTGTCCATTTTTAAAATTCCATGCGAAATCCAGGACTCTCCGTTATGCGTAGTCTATGAGAAGGAGAAGGCTTATGGGTAGTGTAAGGCAAGGGATTAAGGAACAGTCTGAAAATGGCTTCCCATTCCAAACTTGGGCAAAATCCAGTTTCTTAAACATGGTCTTTCCATGCCCCCCTACCACATAAATACTAGTCCTCAAGAGTCTCAAATACTGACCAGTAAGACATCTGGGAGAAGTGTGTAGTATGTAAACTGAGGGAATAACAGGGTTTGCAAGTGACTTTCAACCTTGTTATTAACCCTTAATGATTAGCATTTATTGGGTGAGGGGGCATGGAAAGGTGTCTTAAAGAACATTAGGGCAGGATTGGCTGCGGTTGGCCCAAATCCCAGCATGCTATGTCATATCCTCCCCCTCCGAGCAGTAGTCTCTTCCCTGTAGAAGTGAAGGTAAAAATAAGGAAAAGGTACCTTTGCAAACAGGAATGAATAAACAGTGGTGTTGGGAACCAAGAACGGTTCTCAGAACAGTTCCATTTAAAAAAAAAATATATAGCAGATAATTTTCATGACTTTTGGTATCGTAAAGGGTTCCTCAATGTGCCGTTTTCTGCAGAAAACCATCCTAAAATGGTGCATTTTGATTGCAGCGCTGTCCCGCTATTGAATCTAGATCATGTCCAGAGTAGTTTGATTCCTCAACTAATTAATCTACTGAGCTGTTTTGTTTTTCATCTACAGCGTTCAACATAAAACGCTACCGGTGTACTCCAATTCCTGAACCAATTACTCTGTTTCTCAACTGGTGGGTTGCAGGTTTGTTCGGAGAGGGGACAGTAGGGGAACAATGCAAGGGTTCTTCCTCTACTGAAATTTATCCGAAGCCCAAGCAAAATTGTGGGCCGCAGAGGCATTCATCTCTTTGAATCTGACATTTTCAAATCCAATCTGGGCCACTTTCATATGTGGAAATAAAACGGATACGTACCAGATTTTTTCCAATGTACCTTCAGTCTGAACAGCCAGGTCAGACTTAATGTGATTTTTTTTACATCAGTCTAACTGAACATTCGCCACTTGCACGCTTAATTTACCACGTGATATGCCTGTTATTGTTTAAAACCTTTAATTTCAAGTCATATATTTTCCAGTAAATGCATTCAGTTCTTTTTAAGAAAATAAAGAAAAATGATAGGCTTTAACAGTTGAATTTCACATAGTAAAAAATGTGCATGAAAACCGGCAGAGCTAGATTTAGGCTCTTTGCTCATGTCACTCGTGTAGAAAACTGTTTCTATATTTCTCAAACTGTATTTAAATATCGTGTGAACAACCTTACACATAAATCTGATTTGAGCAGGAAATCCGATTTGGGCCACATTCAGCTGTGGTAAGAGTATCACAAAGGTGGCTAGTGGTCAGAAGAGTATACTTAGAAACGCTTGACTGCACGTGAGACAAAACAGCACACGGATAAACCAAGTATACCCTAGCCTTTACTGTGTAAAGTATCCTTAAAGATTGAGAGACAGTGTACTGTCAATTGGTTGTACATATGTGAAGTTAAAGATATACAATCAGAACAGATTTGTTAAAAGACGTTAAAATATGTTTTCAAAATAGTTTATTTGCTGCCTCAAAAGTACTAAAAGAATCGTTAATGGAATTGTTTCAGAAGTGGAATCAGAATTGTTACAATTCTTTCATTCCCATCCCAAATGCACTTCACCCACCTTTTCAATCTTCTCATCCAGCATCCTAAAGAACTCCTGCTGGCTCTCTGAAGAGTGGATACTGAAGGACAGTCAAGACTTAGTAAACATTCATCATCTTCTCAGAACTTCCTTACATAATTCTGGTACCAAACACACACTCACCTTATCTTATTAATACTTCCGGTGGCATCTTTATGCATGGCCTTGTGCAAAATTGTGCTCTTTTCCTGAAACGCATGTATAGGAAAAAAAGAAAATAAATATTCTGAATGTGCATAGAAAATGACTGAATACATGAAAATGCATTAAACTGGGAGTGTGCATCAATCTTTACCAAATTCTCTTGGTTGCGTGTGTTCATGCGCTCCTCTTCTCCATGCATGTACTTCACCTTCTCAACTCCTTTCAGTTTGTACTCATCTATAACAAACAGAGAGTAAGCTACTTTAATTAAGGTTGCTGGTTTGAGCCCCACAATAATAAGCCATGAGCTATCGCCATTGTGACCAAAAGCACTTAACCCCATGTTTCTGCAGTGATAATTGTCCCTGTAATAAGAATACTGTTAGTCACTTCCGATAAAAGCTTCAGATAAACAGATATTTATTCCTTGCACTAATTTCTCAATACATTCCAACTCATGTAATCGAGCTTCAAATCATTATCGCCAAGGGGACTGCAAATGGCAAGGTGTAGTCAAAAAGGAGTTACATTTTGGTCTGTTTTTTTTAAATAATATTATCCTTCTGAGATCCAAGCATGACTGCTGTCTGTCTGCATTTTCCATTTCCCTTTTTGATTTCTAGTAGTCCATTTAACATGCAATATATATTGTATATATATATATATATATATATATATATATATATATATTATATTATATATGTGTGTCTAAATTAGCATAATCAATTCTGATTCAAAGTAATGGTCAGCATCCTCCAATCACTGCCAACCATGTTAAAATAACATTCTGAATCTAAGTACTGATTAATATTTTACCATGTCTGTCAACCATGTTTAGTGGTACAAGCATCATCTGTATCAACTGAACTTGTCTGAGGATGCTCCATTGCTCCCTTTTTAGTGAATGACTTAACCTCCAGTGTGTTATCTGTCTCCACTGGTCTCAGCACAAATAAAAATACAGTTCGAAATGCACCTTATTTTCATCCTAACTCCATATAAAGCCTCTGAAAGCAAAATTTTTCAGCTTTTGGATGAACCTGTTGAATCTCAATGTGATAATACACAGCAAATACAGGATTTCTAAAGAGAAAATAACCTTATAATCCACTTTAGTGGTCATTGTGTTTAACTTAATGAGGTTTCTAACCAGATGTAGTTATGCTGCTGTTTCTCTCAAAGACAAACTTCACGATGACGGCACCATATTTTATTGTCACATGACTCAACCATTTACTGACAGCCCAAAGTGTCCTGAACTGAGATCAGTCAGTTTAAATTAAATTAAATTATGCATAGTGTATATCGAAGACAAAACAAATAGTCCACGCAGAAGGAAGCGGGGTCCCATGAGGTTAAGATATCTTTTAAGATATCTTTATTTATATATCTATAAATACTTCTAGAGTTATAGACACCTCAACTTTGGAAAAACAACACAGAAAAAGTGTTTCTTTCCATTTTGGACTCCCAATATGCACCATTGGTACATATTGCAACAAGGGGCGCTGAAGTCACTTGATTTTTCTGACCTATCTTGGTGTAAAAATAAAATCATGATGCCGTCACCTTTCCAGTGTTTTGTTTTTTTTTACCTGCAGTTATGCTCCAATATCATAGGGTGAAATTTATCACTTTTACCCCATCTACAAATTAATGATTAATCAGTAATTATTGATCAGTGGTATTTCATATTTTGGCTTTAATGATCAGTTCATTTTTGCCAGCAAAGCAAATCAATTATCATTTTGAGCAGAGGACCTCTGAGTTGACACATAATGACCCTTAAAATATTTCTAGTTGATGTGGTTTGGCATTTCACACTGCTTCACTGGTTGAAATGTTGTCAACTACCCAGAAGAATACTAAAGCATTTGACCTGAAGGTATGTGGAAGCACAGCTGAGATACTGACCAGAGAAGGCATCTCCATTACTGTGAGCCTTTCCCCGGCCCTCTTCATCACTGGGTACAGATGACAACTGCTTGGCTGAGGTGCAGCCCATCGCCTCACTCCCTCTCCTCTCCTTCCTGCATGGCACTCTCTACAGCACCTGACCACATCAACACAAACAATACAGTTTGACAAATGCAAGTATGAGTTTGCATAGGAATGCAGCAAAAATACAAAATATCAAATGCCATAATAAAGCATTCTACATAAAACAGACTACATTGGATATTAAAGGAACTAGATCATCTGTACTGACGCACACTGAACTTGAATTTCATATCTGGGAGTGTCACATTTGTGTATTTTGGGTTAACAAGACGCAGACTCAGATGCTGCTGATGTGTTAGGTTATCAATGACTTCTGTTTAGTTTCTGTGGAATAGTGCGGTCATGACATGATGATATCATGCTGACCAGAGAAGAGGAGCCAGACAAATAGAGCTTAAGATTTAATGCATAAATATAAAACTGAGGTTACTACAGAATAATCAAATGAATAACTTAATGTTTTAAAAGTAAAACATTGATCCCACACTGTATTAGGTTTATTTAACTATTATGTACTTAAAGGGATAGTTCACAAAACGTTTTAATTCTCTCATCATTTACTCACCATCATGCCATCCCAGATGTAGGGATGGGAATCGTAAAGAATTTAACGATTCCGGTTCCGATTCCTCTTAACGATTCCGGTTCCTTAACTGTTCCAGCAAATCTTTTAGTACCTTTTTTAAAAAAAGAATTATTTGGAAATGAAAAATGCAATAATTTTTGCATTTACTACACTCTGCTCTCCGTTACCAAATGATGAGATCATTTCAGATTCCTACAGAGCAGATAGAACAAATCAGAAATTAGTTTAATACAGTTTCTTGTAAAAGGTATGTTTGCAGACTTTTTAGAGACATAAATACAATCCATCCAATAGATCCTTACTCTATTTTAAATAAACTAATCTAAACCAACATGAAATATGATGCCATATTTCATTAATGCATTTATTCATTTATAACACTTATTACAACAAAACTGTGTGTATTGTTAATTATACATTGTCATATGAACAACCAGTCAGTAACTGCACTGTTTGATTTAATAGAGACGCAGGTCATCATGAAATAAACATGAACTGTTCCAGAGACAGTTTAGACGGTGTTTTGTAGCCTAATGTTGTATTTCAGGCTTGTGACATTTCAACAGTTGTTATTTAATTAGGAGTTGGAAAGTCATCATTTGCGCATCAGTATAAGACTACTTGTATACTGGACTATAAATGGAAGCGCTGTATGTTTCGCGATGTAGATTCAAAAGAGCCAGCTCGAGATCGGCTCTTTTCCACCGAATGATTTGTTTTCGTTTGCCGAGCCTGTGCTCATCTAGTTCTGGAGACTTTTGTAAGCCGGCCATGCTTTTCCACTGACTTCAGAACCGAACGAGGACGACAAATCCAAGGTGTGCTGAGTGACCCCAGCCAGGTCTCCTAAGCAACCAAATTGGCCCGGTTGCTAGAGAGGGTAGAGTCACATAGGGTAACCTCCTCGTGGTCATGATTAGTGGTTCTTGCTCTCAATGGTGCGTGTGGCGAGTTGTGCGTGGATCGCGGAGAGTAGCATGAGCCTCCACATGCTGTGATTCTCCGCGGTGTCACAATGAGCCACGTGATAACATGCGCGGACTGACAGATGCAGAGGCAACTGAGACTTGTCCTCCACCACCCGGATTATGGTGAGTAACTGCACAAACACGAGAACCTACTAAGTAGTGGGAATTGGGCATTACAAATTGGGGAGAAATCGATTTTAGATTTTTAAATGTCCCAGTTAGATAGCAGGCTGGACATGTCGGAGTCCAAAACATTGTTGCTCCATCTACTGTCGCTTTTGTTTAGGTCCTTCTTATGGTCCCTGCACTCCCTTAAGTGTTTATCAATTTATTTATGATTTGGTCATTTGTCTGAAAAATTGGAGCACCGTTAATGGAACCAAAAGTCATGCAGATCATATGATTCCGGTATTTCCCAACCCTAGCCAGATGTGTAGGACTTCATTTCTTTTGCAGAACACAAATTATGATTTTAGGAGAATATTTCAGCTCTGTAGGTCCATAGAATACAAGTGAATGGGTGCCAAAATGTTGACGCTCCAAAAAGCACATAAAGGCAGCATAAAAGTAATCCATATGAATCCATAGTTTTAATCCATAATCCACTTCAGAAGTGATATAAGTGTGGGTGAGAAACAGATAAATATTTAAGTCCTTTTTTTGCTATGAATTCTTCTCCATGTCTGTAGGGGGCGATATGCATGAAGAATGTGAATCACCAAAAATACAAGAAGAAAGTGAAAGTGGAGATTGACTGAGCAGTGAGGAGAATTTATAGTAAAAAAGGAAATAAATATTGATTGGTTTCTCACCCACACCTATCATATCGCTTTTGAAGACATGGATTTAACTGCTGAAGTCATATGGATTACTTTTAGGCTGACTTATGTCATATTTGGAGCTTCAAAATTTTGGCACACAAAC